>NW_026641987.1:0-119503 GCF_028554395.1 Pezoporus wallicus
ATGGATCAGAGTTGGCAACTTGCTTTTCCCACTCTTGTTTCCATGACAAGGCACGGAATGCACGGGGGTTTTAAGGAAGCCTAAGCTCTGAATCAAGGATTAATGAAAACATTTCTGTCCTGAATACAGAGAACATGTTCCCGGGTTTATGACTGCAGTGAGAAGCTTTTAAGCCTAACTCTAACAGTCATTTTAGGAGGGATACAAAAAATCTTCCTTAAAATCTCAATTGACCTTGCAGCATTTCTGGACGGGAGCATCAGCCGTGCATGTTCCTTGATCAACATCAGTATTTCCTCTCCTATCCCAACTTTTCTATTAGGAGAGACCATGAACTACTGTTACACAGCCACTGCATCACTGCCCACTGTTCCAGAGCTTCAAGGGAGTTCTCATTAAGCCCCAGCAACAGCTCCCAAGGCCAGCTCCTTGCTGTAAGCACCCACTTGACTTACTGTTCCAAGCTGTCCACTTCTCTTTGTCCAGCCTTTGCCAAGCGAGCCCATGCTTGCAGAGGGAGGATACTCTTGTACCACGAGGTCCTAGAGGCTCTGAAGCTCCTATCCCCACCCACCAGGCTCCCCTGGCAACCTGCCTTGTGCACAGCATCCACCTCAGGTCAATTTAAGCACCTTTCCCAGGTGAATTGTGTGTGTACTCAGAGATGTCCTGACCTGAGTTTTGGACATCAACCAAGGGCAGAGAGCACAGTAACACTTGGAAGGGTTAAGAGCTTCCCCTGAAGCACACTGCAAACCCACTACCTGCATTTATCAATGGCAGCAAGCAATAAGCACAGGTTTAAGCAGAGGTCAGTGCGGACGCAGCAAATCCCTGGTTGCTATCGCTGACACAGACTGTGCAGGAGTAACAGCGTCATCGTGCTGCGGGGAAGGTGACAGGCGCTTTCAGCAGTGGAAATGGAAATTGTTCAGCAGCATCCAGGACCCGCGAGCACAGCTGAGGGTACCCGTGGCTGCTGGGAGGTTTGGGCACAAAGCTCTCACTGGGGTTAATTCCTAAGTCCCCAGGGATGATCTGGGAATCTCAGCTGAGTGCCTGCTTCCTCCTGGGCTTTGTTCTGTGGAGCCACCACAGTCCTGATTGCTCGGAGAGGTGACAAGGACACTCACGGGATGAGGAGGATGATCCCAGATAAAAGTGTGATAAAGGGAGGTAGAGGCAAGAAACCACTCAGCCAAACTGGGTATGTGATGGCCTGAGCATGCCAGCCCAGGGCTTCTGTGAGCAAAGCTGCTCTAAAATGGGCAACACAGACAGCCCTGAGCCATGGCAGCAGCCAAACTGCCTTCAGACACCACTGCTTGTTCACCAAGAAATAACAGTGCCTCTGAGAGATCAGACATACCCGGTTAGACTCTGCCCTGGTGAATTCATAGGTGTATTCACTTAGGTGAATCCTGGTGTATTCACTTGAATACACACTGGAGAACCAGATTATAACCTAATAAAGTTGCAGTTAAATTGCACTGCCTTTACATTAAAGGTGAATCCAATTTCTTCTAAAGTGGGTGTGAGACTTCCTGATGGGCCCTGCACATCATAGAATCATACATAGAATCACAGACTGGTTTGTGTTGGAAGAGACCTTAAAACTCATCCAGCTCCAACCCCTGCCACAGACAGGGACACCTTCCACTAGAGCAGGTTGCTCCAAGCCCCTGTGTCCAACCTGGCCTTGAACACTGCCAGGGATGGGGCAGCCACAGCTCCTCTGGGCACCCTGTGCCAGCATCTCAGCACTCTCACAGGGAAGAACTTCTGCTTAAGAGCTCATCTCCATCTCCCCTGTCAGGTTAAAGCTATTCCCCCTTGTCCTGTCCCTACAGGCCCTTGTCCAAAGCCCCCCTCCAGGTTTCCTGTAGCCCCTTTAGGCACTGGAGCTGCTCTAAGGTCTCCCCTTAAGGAGTCTTCTTTTCTTCAGGATGACCCAGCCCAGCTCTCTCAGCCTGGCCCCAGAGCAGAGTTGCTCCAGCCCTCAGAGCATCTCCGTGCCTGTGAGAATTGCTCTTGCCCTGAGACCTCAGCTTGCTCTGACACCCTGGGCAGCTGGGGGCTGCCTGGCAGTGGGCAGTCCTCACTACAGCATGCAGTATTCACCTTGGTAGAAGAATGTCAGCAGGCAGAAATGATATGAGAGTTTTGAAGCTAGTCGCGCTGCTGGCAGAGAGCTGCCAGGCTTTCTGGTGGACAGGCTTGCAGGTGCTGCAGCCTTTTAGCACCTTTGAAGATGAGGAGTGCATGATGTCAGATGCTCTCCTGGGCTGGGGCACGCGATGCTCGTCCCTCTAGATTGCCTTGGTGATGTTTCTGAGTCTTCAGAAACCGAGACCTACAGGAATGCTGTCTGAAGCTAGTGTTGGTGAACCATCCTGGTTTTCACTTCTCCAGGAGTGCCCTCATCTTTGATGAGAGCACCTTTGATGTAAGACAGTTTTTTGGTGAGACGTTCACACTTTCCATCCACTGCTTTTTAAAGTCAGCTGCCCTGGCTCAGGACTTGGCAGCAGGGTTCATTTAAAGTGTGACAGCAACAGCAAATTGAAAGCCCCAAGCAAGAAAACTGGTGTGAGCAGCAACATCATTTAGAAGAGGCTTGGCTGCATGTCCTGCACTTACTCTGTTTGTATCCTGCCTGAGCAGCCACCTCTAATGCACTGCAGCAGGTCCACTTTGTGCTTTCAAGTGACCTGTTTGTGCAACAAGTCCATTCAGTGCTTGTGAGGGCTGTCGAACTGGCTGTGTTCAGCTCTGCCATCAGTTCATAAAATTAGAATTAATATAATGTAGGAGATGCCAATGCAAGGTGTTTGTGCTAGCTGTGTCCTGCAGCTGCTGGGAGGGCAGTGTGTCCTGATGAGGGAGGATGTGGTCATGCATGGTAGGAGTGATCTGCTTTCCTTACACCTGAACCCTCATCACTTGGAAAGCATGAGGTTGATGTTGTCCAGACTTGGCTCCAGTGGAATATGGGAAGTCTGAAAGACAGAGTGCGTGACCTACTGTAAGAGGGTTAAGTTGCACATACTCAAAAGCTTGGTGGGTGGAACAGGCTGCCCAAAGAAGTGGTGGAATCACTGTCCATGGAAGTGCTTAAAAACCATGCAGATGTGGCCCTTAGTGACACAGTTTAGGGTTTATGGTGTTTTTTGTTTACCTCCAGAGAACAGGTGATGCCAGGCTATTAATTCTGATGGCAAGAAACTGTAATTAAAGCCCTCATATGACCACCAGGGCCAGTACGTCAAGGAAACACCTCTTTGGATTTAAGAGTAGCCCACAGCACCAGAACTACCAAAAATAAAGTCTGGGGGGAGTGTGCAGCAAACCGACACCAAACTCAAACCCTTGAAATTCTTAGCATCGTAAAACCACACACTTGAGATCAGTTCCTGTATCATAAGCATACCTGGAAAGAGCAGGTGCAGTTGTCTTCCACCTCTGCTCATCTTCTCTTGAGCCTTCCATTATGCTTTCATGAACAATGAAAGCCACTGAATAGAAGATAGTCAGTACAGCTTATCAAAAATAAGACATAGGGTCAGACCAACTGATTAATAAAGCTCTGAATAAAGAGGACACAGACAGTGGTAAACAGAAAATTAACAATTACCAGCTTTTCCACACACCAGGTGGTCTGCAAATACAGTCCCTTGAGCAATCAATCGAGAGGCCCCCCCCCCCAGAAAAAAAGATGTTTTATTGTCTCAAGTGTTGCAATACAACAAATACAGGATCTGTACAAAGGACACAATACAGCAAGTTTAAATACAGTCAGGAGAAAGAAGTCCCCATATTCACAGTCCTTGGACATCATCTTATACCAGAACCTGAACCAATTTAAAGATTCACTAAAAAAAAAAAAAAGAAAAAGAAAAAAAAAAAAAAAAGCCCAAACAAGCTGTTAAAAAATTTAAAGGTCTCCAAAGAGTCTGTGGGTGTACTGTCTTACAGCAGAGATCATAAGGTATTCTGTGAAGGGTCACAATGGCATCTTATTGCCCTCAATGCTGATTTTCACTGCATGGGCCGATCTGCTTTTTTTCCTGATATCTGTGAATTTCCGCATCTGTTTGTCCAGTCGACTCACCCCTTTCTTAGAGGTCCCCTGGAACTTAAAAAATATATCATTAAATAATAAAAACTAATAATTACCACTGAAAGAAAGCAGACATCCCAGAGGTTCAAGAGAAGTGAAGTGATGCATGCGAGGGTAAACCTGCAGGACGGAGCGGGTGAAGCCACTGGTTCCAAACGGTTGTGTGTGCGTGCACACATCTCCTCCCCACAAAGTGGAGAACACGTTCCCCCAGTTTATATGCTGCACTTATCATAGAATCCCAGACCGGTTTGGTTTGGAAGGGACCTTAAAGACCATCTCACTCCAAGCCCCTGCCACAAAAACATTACACAGGAAAACTTTCACATACATTACAGGGATTAATAACCATGTTTGTTTGTTAGTTGTTCACATGCCAGGTGAATATAGTTTGGAGTAGTTTTGTATCTCTGTCAGCTGGAGCTCAGTGTCAGAAACAGGCTGCACCACAGTATCTCACATACAGGCTTCTGGGGGTGGGAGGGAGACTTTTAGGCGTGAATGCACTTTAATTAAAGCAGACTGATTTGACCTATTGATTCCAAACTACAACTGATTTTAAAGGTTGCTTATTAGTACTTATAAAGCAAGAGATTCTTGGGAAAAATGGGGTTTGAGGGAAGCAAAAGAAATGCCTAAGCTGACCACACAAGCTATTAGAAGAGTTATTGCATTTTATCCCTCTACTTTAACTGCAAATGAGAAACTGAGATGACAAAGCAGTTATTTTTCACAGATTAAATACAGTGATTCTATAAAGAAATGCCATGGAAGACAAATAGCAAAGGACTTTCCAAACCACAGCCATTACTTTCTAGAAAGCAATTTCCCCTACCTAGACAACAGAAACAATAAATGATGAAAACATCACACACCTTTTAAGTTTGTGAGAAACAGAGATATCCAGAACATGCTATCTAATACTGGACAAAACCCATCTATTAGAAACTGAAACTCTTGCTCCGTCACTGAGGAAGGTGTGCTCCTGACATACTGGTTTTAAATAAACTGTATTCCTAAAACTGCTCACTATTCATTGAAATTATACCTGGAATGTCACAATGATTTTAAAGAAATTATTTTTTTTAAACAAGTATGAAGGTTAAATTCAACTTTGTGCTAACCTCTTCCTGTCACTATCAGTTGTGGCAGTGCTGCTCACAGAACTGAAATGCAGACCAGAAACTGTCAAAATAATTCCTGCATTGATGCACATCATTGATCAGTCTCCCTCTACGCTGCATTCATAGCAGGGATTGTTATTCCCCTGGTCTGCAGAGGTGTCACACTCTGCCTCCTGCCAAACTCTTCTAAAACCCCACATCATTCAACTTCCTTCAAAGAGCAGATGCGAAAAATACCTTACTTTGTGCCCACAAACGTTAGCCACAGATATCGGTATGCAGTGACGTGAGGTGCTATGCTAAAGGCCAAAATTCCTGTGTGTCAGTTCAGGTGAACCTGGAGAACCTAATTACGTCACAACAGCACTCAAAACCACACATGGTGCAAAGCTACTTTGGAGTACAGGTATTTTCACTAATCACCTGTCATTTGGGGACCCTGAAGCTGTCGAGGCAGGCATCACGGCAGATGTTATGTGCTGCAGCCTATTTTTTCCTGTACAGGTTACCTTTTAGGTCACAGTACAGACGTAAGAAAATACATGGAGAGTTTCCAAGTTCAATGAGCTAGGGTGCACACACTCCTTTCCTATATGTGCAAACTGCCAACAGCTGAAGCACATGCACTATTCACACCTCCCTTGAGGGATACCTCTCAAACTTGGGGAAGGCAGTGTGTCATGGCTACAGGGGCATCCTGTTGCCTTCAATGCTGAACTTGATGGCCCGATGCACTTTGCTGAGTCGTTTCTGTTCAGCAAACCGTCTCTTGTGTTTTTCCAAGCGACTAATACCTCTCTTAATAGTCCCGGGCTAGAAACAATATCTCAATTAATGCACAAAAGGAGAGAGAACAGCAGAAAGTACAGTAATTATTACTTCTTCCATTTATGTGTGTTCTACCATGTACTCCCCTTTGAAATTAAACTGTACAAGGTAGACGGATGAACCAAATAAGGCAAAGCAAAGGCCTCTACTGAAGCTGTTAATATTTACTGAAACCTCAAAGCTTTCCCAAACAGGAATATCACCAGAAGAATATGATACAAAATCCAGGAGAGGTATCAAAATATCAGCGACACAAAACTGAAGCTTTAGTTCAAAATGCTCTAAAACCAGAGGCCTGTAATCAGATACTCACGCTAGAGAGAAACTCTGGAAGTGTTAACATGAAAATCTCTTTTTGGTTAGAAAAATCAAAGATACCCACGTGAAAGTACCTGGTGAGCTGAAAACAGCCCACTTGATAGCAGGACTTACTGTCTATCCAGATTAGAAAAGGCACTTAAACCAACTGCTGAACTGTACAGTAACCATGGCAGTAAAGTGGCAGATTCCCAGGCTTAGTCAGAGACAACTTTGGCACAGAGTGACAAGGAGAGTGCCGATGCTTACCCTGGAGGACTCCATCTCCACATTCCACTTTGGCCTGACCACATAGTCCTTGTTGGAGGGCATTGGCACCCTTGCACGGGCACAGAACCCAGGATCACCGGGTCTAAGAGCCCTGCGGAAAAAAGATGTGAGTGCTAAAGAAACAAATCTTACACAGACAGAATTACAAGTGATTCAGCATGTTCTACCTCTGAAACACAGCACATAATTAGTGCCTCTAAAGCCTCAAAACAAATTGTGGGTAAGTACCACCAAAATACTTCTAACAAAAATCTATTAATTACATAAATAAATAAAATAAGAAAATAAATAAATAATAAAACAACAACAACAAAAAAAATAACCTACTTTTCCTCTCCAGTGAGCACTTTCTCCAGGTCCCTGCGGGGAGTCTGACCACCAGAGCTGTAAGAAAAGCATTTTATAGGCACTTACACATACAGAAAAACAGTGATTTTAAAAGACAGTTACGTGCAGTAGAAGAAAAGACAGGGGCCGTAACTTGTTATCGTTTTATTTCCCCAGTATTTACACACCGCTTTCATTTTCTTATAGCGTCTTAGGCAGAAAGGATTTCATGTTTCTGCCTGCTTGCTCCTACCTGCTCAACCTCCTTCGCTGCGGCATCTGCTCCAAATCTCTCTGTTCCCTCTCTTCTCTTGTCATGCCTTTGTAGTTTGAGGTAAGGCCAAAGATGGGTCGAGACCATTCATCTATTAAAAAGAATAAAACTTGTTAAACACTAGGCCACGAAAGTTTACCTCCAAACCACTCGGGTGCCCAAATACAGCTTTCAAGGTTTATGGCAAATATTTATGCTTCCTTTCAAACAAACACTGATTGCTGAGCCCTTAATATTTTAATGCAATCCAGCCATGTGGACAGTAAGAAAGAGCCTTCATCCATAAATTCTCCTGCTGTTGCCTGCTCTTTTAGAACCTATCTGAGCACTTAGGATCCTGAAGTGTCAGGAACCCCTGCATGCCACAGCAAATGCTGTTTTAGAAATATGCAAAATAGTTCCTGAAAAACATAACAAGTTTATAATCAGTTTTCAGTCCTTCAGGATGGGATGCACTACACATGCACTACAGCTGTTCAAGAAGTAAACTTTCTGTCACCCAAGACCTCTCTGAAGTCTACAGAACAAAAAGTCTCCTGGCAGGACCTTCCTATTTTTCTAGCGTCTACATGACGTTTGGACAATTAGCCAAGAGAGAGCCTGGACAAAATAAATGCCATCCTCTGGTTCAAAACAAGAATGAAACAAACAGGAAAAAAGTGTGTGCAGAAGTTAATGTAACAGCATTCGTTAAGAGCCCTACAAACAAAGCAATGAAACAGATTAGTGAGATTCCTGTATTGCAGAATTAGTTTTACTACAGATGGTAACAAAACCCATGCAACAGAAAGACTGATGCAGAAATAAAATCATGAGTGAAATATACTGACACAAGGCAAAGGGAGGTTTACATACTGATTAGCTTCCCTGCCATATCCTTGTTAGGTCTCGACTCTTTGGGGTGTTTGTAGAGGTACATCACAGCTCGTCCAATGCCACTGTGCTTCAGCGTCTCTTGGCTCACACTGGGCAGCTGCAAGATGAAAGAAAAGTCAGAAAACATCGAGAAATTATGTCTGAACATTAATGGTGTCACTGAACTTCGCAAACACAGACCAAAATTTACTTTCACAATAAGCTTGAAAAAAAATAGCATTTTTCACTAGGAATGGGTTAAAGAACCAAACACAAAATCCAAGAAATTTTCCATAACGTTACTGGGCTTTACATGTAAAATCAAGTAGGTTTCCAGAACTATTTGCTCCAAATGCTTTTTTGCTTATATTGCACAAAAATTCAGTTATGGCCTTCAAAGCACTTTTATAAAGCATTTTATAAAAACTTATATGGAAAAAGCATTCAAGCAATCAGCTTAGCTACAAAGGCTAAAAGTCTACACTGAGTATGATGGGCTTTCTAGTGCACTGCACACTTTAAGAAGCCAGAGAAGAGAACTGACCACAACAGAATAAAACCCAGGGACAGCAAATGATTGTTCACTGAACTTTACACAATAAATCTGAAACAGGTAGGGCCAAATAATTTAAACTCAGGCAGAACTCCTGCAAATTCCTAGCAAGGAGAAATGTATTTCTAGAGCATCAGTCACATAAAGCCAGCTAGCAGTGCTGCAAGGAACATTTTGTTTCTACTTCACTATTAAGACTATGCCACGCTTATTTTATGAACACAGAAAAGACAAATTCAAATGACCAACCACAACGAATGAGCACCGAGAACATACCAAGAAACTAGAAATGCCATAGCACATTACTCCCCAAGAGAGGGCAGAGAACTTAATGTGTGAAGTTCACCTGAGACTCTCAGGAATGTCTTCTGGCCTGCTGGTAGCAGAGCCATTTGCATTGTGGTGAACAATGGGTAATATTTTCGTAAGAACCACTAGGTACCTGAAGTTGCCTAGTCAAATTTTTATTGGGCCTAGTCAAATCTTGCTTTGTGCTAGACAGCATGTCTACAATCTAACACCCATTAAAATGATGCAACTTTTAAAGAAACACATCTATTTTGCAGTTTGCTTCCGTGTGTATTTCCCTGCACACTGGCAGCAGCTACAGTACGTTTATCATAGCATCACAGAAACAGCTAGGTTGGAAAAGACCTTTAAGATCAGCAAGTATTTTCCTAAAGCACACAACTGTAACACCATAGAGAAGCCACAAATGAAGTATGGTTAAAAGTCAGTTTCAAACCTCTTGCAGGATCTTCAGAAGCTCCTCTCGTATCTTTAATGCTGGCAGACTTCGGTCTGGAAGGGGAGAAAGCCACTCTTTGATGGCAGACATAACACCACTATCGATGAAAGTCTCTTTGAGGTCCTGCCTAGGAAATTTCAAATAAAGAGAAGCCAGAAAGTCACGTAACACATCAAACTCTTAAGATGTGATGTTTCTTCAGCACGACTGTGCACTTGAGTTTGTTTCGTGTTAAATTAACAGGTAAAACTACACAGAATTTTAGGGTTTTGAGGCCACCTCACTCCAGCATTTACTGGGAAAAAGAAATGTTTCACTGCATGCTTAGTACAATGGCAGTGTCACTCCCTGAATTCTACCAAATTCCCAATATTCCCGAAGACGATAATTAACTGGGAGAATGACAACTCACTTTTTAAGATGCATAACTACAGTTGGTAGCAAAGTTAATTTCTTTAGTGCTGGTTTCTTTTGTGTATTCAGCTGTCGATCCTCCTGTGGGGAGTTAGAGAATCAGCACAAGTTAATCGAAAGAGGAAATCAGCAACTCTCACAGTTAATTATTTACAGGAAAGAGATCAGCCCATTAAATGAGAAGTGCAACTTTGGCAGGATCGCACTAACTTTGTGCTCTGCTCCAACTTTCTACAACACATTTACGATCTCCCAAAACACATTTATGACTCCTCTTAAAAAAGGGTCCCCACCTTAGTCAACATTCTCCTTAAAAATCATATTTGGAGATTCCCCCTAAAATTAATTATTTCTCTTTTTTCCCTTAGTTCATGATTTAGGCTGATTGCAGTAAACTGGACTAGTCCTCCACACTAGCTATGCACAAATAACGTAGAAACTTCGTTAGTAAAATCTAACCTGAACAACAGAAAAACAGCTAACCAAAACACTGGGATGCAAGAAAACAGCTGTTCACTTCAGCTAAGAATGTAATTGGATAACCTAGAGGTTTACCATGAAGCATGGTGCACGTAACATGAAAGCACATAAGTGTGCATCATGTGCTAAAACAAAGTCTGGGTTTCAAAGTGACTATCATCCAAGGACATAATGTCACTATCTGTTCAGTACTTGGGCTCCCCTATCAGAGACCCATTACAATCAAGAGATTTCCTGTAGAATGGAACTGGATTTTACGGTGTCTTTGGAGCCTAGATAACTCACCTCAGCAGCTTCATTCATCTTCACAATCATAGCACTGACTACATCATCCGCATCGCTAATGAAAGTTCCACCATCACGGTTTCGTCTACGCTTCCCACTCATACTCTTCTTTCGCTGCAGCATCATGTCAAAATCTGACATGAAGTCCATACTGAAATGCAAGAAGAGAGTTTGCTGATGGTCAGAAAGGGTTGATCTTTCTGTCTTTGTAAGAAATAACATTGTATTTCTGTAGCCAATTTTTCAAAATTTCTCCAATAAATCTGAAAGCATTGTCTCAATGTCCCTGAAAGATAATTAGTTATCCTCAGTATACAAACTGGGAAACTAGCAAAGGGCTTCAGTGGCTCCAAGATGCCCTCAGAAGTCTGCAAGACCTGGATGAAATAGCTAACGACATACACACATATAATATCCAAGGTTCAAAATGTGCCAAAGATATCACTGAAGCTGACAAGGATTTAGCTTTCCTACACCTGCAATACACTGTTCTGATGCTATTGAAACAGACGGAAAGGAAAACAGGACACATGCTGATTGCAAGTCTTGCCATACCTTATCCCTTACACCAGCAGAGAAACACATTTGATTCCAATACTGTACTGTCAGAAGTAGAATTAGATGCTTGTTTGATTAAACATTAATTTCACTCAGGTTTTGATGTGAAACATCAAATACTGTTCTCTGAAGCAGCAGCACAGGTAATCTGCTTTGGACTGTCAAGTGACCAAACCACTAGTTGAGAGAGAACCTTCTAACATAATTTCTGAGAAGACACGTTATGTAGAAACATAGACCCATGCCTTTCTAAACTATGAAGTCTAGCCAGCCTTTGAAAGAAACCCTTCACTAAAATCTTGCATTTGTTATTAGCAAAGGAGCACGTAACATATTGACTCACTGCTTCCCTCTTTTGATGTTATCATCAGAGTCTGATTCATCGGCTGTTTCCTTCATGTCTGCATCACCCTTCTCTTCCTCCAAATCTTCCTGGTTAAAACCCTGATGGGTAAAGACAGTGAAAATCAGCGTATGGATTAAGACCGAGCATCTACTCAGGCATCCTGACACCAACACTCAAAAAGCTTCAGACAGGCATGCACAAGATCTAGAAGAGGAACACAGGCTTCATAATTCCACCTGTGACTTTCACAACAATAACTCTCCAAACATAACATTTGTAAATGTCATTTAATCCAAACACTACCTCATTGAGTCCAGCAGGTACAAAGCTTCCCCTGCGATACAGCATACACATTCCCATGAAGATAAGATCTAGCAAGTGAACAAAAGACATCTACAGTAACACTTACTGTGAATTCCTCTTCTTCCTCATCACCAGATTCTCCAAAAATATCTGCAATCAAGTTCCTGCAAAGGTAACAGCAACATTTATCTATTTAGACTGCAACATTAGATGTGCATTTTCTGCAACATTTCCAATGACTCTGGAGATCCACCTTTCATTCTACCACCTACTACTGACATTCCTCTTGACACCACCAATGAAGGTGGACAATCATTCCCAGGGTGGGATTCATCCATTCTCCATTCATGATGAGTCTTACTATCTCCAACCCTGAAGGAATTCATACCCCAGAAGCACTTACTCTTGTTCATTTCCAGATTCACTTTCACTGCCAAATAGATCTTTCTCCTCTTTTTTCTTCCCAGCATTTTCTTTTCTTTCTTCTTCTTCTTCCTCACTATCTGATACAACATTTTTCTTCCTTTTGTCAGATTTCTCTGAAGCAGCATCGCTATCTGATTCTTCAACATCAGAAAGGATTCGTACTTTTTTAGCAGCTGCCAACAGAAAGGGTCATTACTACATGTCCTAGTAACAGGTGACAACTGGTACTCTCCAAAAACTATTCTCGCAAATTTGATTTGGACAAGAAGGAAGCTGATCAGCATTCCAACACAAAAGCATTGCCACCTCTTAACAAACATACACACTCTAAAATGTTTCATTTCATCAGTAATTGCAGTTTCCATATACCACACCTATCCACAAGAACTTGTCATTTCAAAACTGTCTCTCATCCCCAATATATGAATGGAAAATAAACCCAAAACAAACGTACCCCAAAAAACACAGGAAAAAATCACTAGAGAAAGAGCAGAGTCTCTAACAAAGTACAGAAACAACAGAAATGATCAACAGATGCCAGTACAAAGCAAGATCACTGCAGCTTTACTTCTATTAGACCTACTTACTAATCAAAAGCATTAGATACACATTCACACAGAAATGCAGTTAGAACAACAGCCTCTACAAATGAAGTTCTGCTCTAACCCCAAGTTTCCTTTATAAATTTTTATAAATTTATATTAATCTTAAATGCTTTTTTCACATAAAACCAGTGATTTACCTCTAACATGCTACTTGTCACATCACATGTCTATTTTCACACTATAGTTCCTTACGTGTTTTCTCGTCATCCTCACTGTCAGAAAGGATAGCGGTTTTCCTCTTCACCGTCTTCTCCTCCTCTTTCTCTTCCTCATCACTGTCAGATATTTTTCGTCTCTTAGGAGCTTCCTCTTCACTGTCAGAGGCCTGAAATCCTTCCCTTATGTGTTCGTTATCTGAATGATGAGAATCATTCTGCACCTCCTCCTTCCTGTCCTCTGCATCACTATCCTCAGACTCTATTTCTTGTTTGTGTCTGGAAACATCCTCGCTCTCCGAGTCGCTAGCCGGCTGTTTGCGCAGCTCCTCACTCTCCGAATCACTGGCTGGCTGCTTGCGGAGCTCCTCACTCTCTGAGTCACTGGCCGGCTGCTTGTGCAGCTCCTCGCTGTCTGAGTCGCTGGCCGGCTGCTTGTGTGATTCCTCATTTTCAAAGTCACTACTGTGATCCCTGTGAGGCTCCCCATTTTCAGAGTCACTTGCTCGATGATTTAAGGCATCTTCATTTTCAGAGTCACTTATATGCCGATTTGGACAGTCCTCAGTGTCTGAATCACTGTCTTTCCCTCCATGAGCTGCTTCATTGTCTGAATCACTTACATTGTGATTTGGAGGCTCTTCGTTATCTGAGTCACTGTCTTTTTGCCTTGGGATATCTTCATTTTCAGAGTCTGTCATGTGGGGCTCTCCCATTCGCCCATCATCTTCTCCATCACTGTGCTCATTCTGAAAGAGAAAAATAATCTCAGGCAACTAAGCAAAAAAACCCTTAAGTATACAAAAAACCTTCTGAATTTTTGCTTATCCTTCCTCTAATTTCATTACCCAAGGTACTGTAAAGTAAAATATTTTCTACACAGAAATAATCATGAGACAATTTGCATCAAAGCATTGTCAAATACTTCAGATCAAGAAAAATGTTAGGCTGTCCACCCTGCAGCTCAAGCATATGTTGAGAATGGTTGACAGAATTTAAAGAACACTCAAGCAAACATGTCTAAGAAGAATCCAGTTCCTCGAGGGTAAATGCCTAGTGCTTTTATTTTAAAAAGTCAGGCCTTCAAAGTTGCTTAGTCCAAATCCCCCGTAATAAGCGAGAAATAGGATGTCCCACTTGTCATTTTAAGATCTCAAAACGGATGGTTTTCGCACAAAATACATTTTACTGAAACTGCACATGTATTGCTTTACAAGTGAAGCTCAAAAGAGCTTGCACCCTTTCCTTCTTTGCCAAGGAAACCTACTTAGGAAAATATCAAGACCAAAAGCCTACCAAAAAAAGAGGAATAGTTTTAGTCAGACCTTCCAGGATATTACTGTTAACTAGTTTTGTGTTTCAATGTTGTTTCAAAGAAAGAAAGAACAGATTCAATGTTTCTTCCCATTAAGCTGATAGCTCCTGCGCCCGTTCAGACACCCCAGATAACCTATGCACAAATACAGCAGTCTTCTTAAAACTCCAGAATTTAAACACAATCCTTTCAGTCTTTTTCTACACAAAAAAATACTAAGCCAATGCTCCATTCCTGGAAAAACCTTCCACAAGCCATCTGTCAATATCATTACTGAAAACGTCTTGTTTTATTTTTCCTCCAACATCTAATTTCTACTCCGGGGGGGGGGGGGGGGGGGGGGGGGGGGGCGCGGATCTCAATTGCATCTACCTGAGAAAACAGAACTTGATTCTTGAACACTTGTGTCACTAGTGTCACTAACTCAGTACACTTCTCACACTCACAGTCACAATAATCCCATTTGCAACTGAAAAGAACAATACTGTAAAAGAAACTTCCTTTCTACATGCTCAACTCCACTCTTCAACCAGGCTTTCCTTAGGAGTGATTTTGTCTCAGCTACAGACTCCTTCCACTAGCATATTTGCAAACTGAATATTTATTGTCCTAGGCGCTACTTTAAGACCCGCATGTCCTGGAGCTTCTCAGTCTTTTTTGTCAGCAATTTAATTTCCTTGGAAAGATGGACAGGCTACCTATATTTTCTATTGTTAGAGCCATACAAAATAATGCAGGTGTATCTATCCTGTAACAAACAATACTATTGATCTTTAAAATGTATGATTAAGAAGAGATTTTAAACAAAATAAATTTCTATTTGCTTTTAGGAACTACTCCCTCCAGAATTACATTAAGTGTTAAATAACACGGCTTTTTAACATTTTGGACCTTGGGCGTTTATTCCCTTGGCTGGCACTCAGTAAAGTAGTAACTTGTAAATCAGTGCAAAATCACTAACAGAAAGTGATTGCACAATGGAAAAAAATACGGACTACAGATTTTGAAAACATGCACTTCAAATACAACTTCACTATTTCCATGTTACTTAATGCTGGCTACACAACAGCTGCTGTGACAATGTGAGCAAGTTCTCTCTACTGCTTGTCCCGTCTCTAAAGCAATGCTAGTATTTTAAATCATGCTGGTGCTATTATTCAGTATTTCTCATTTCTTCTTACAGAAAGGAAACATGGTTCTATTAAAACCTGAATGTGAAATTTTAAAGAATTGAAGACTAAGGAATTACAGAACTAAGGATGACCACACACACACTCAACTGCTCTCAGCTTGTTATGAGATACACTTTTTTTCCACACCAAAGTATTAATTCAATGGCTCTCTGCTGCCAAGTACCTCTCATGTAAACTAACAATGTGTGTATGTGGTGTATTTTCTCTGATTGTATTATTTAAAGAAAACTGCAGTTGCAAAGAGAACAGGAAACAGATTTGACAGCAGTTTTACAGGTCAGGCTATTGAGAAGTACTTAAATGCAGAAGTCTACACCGAAGTTGTATTTCTAATAACATGAATTCTTTAATCCTTATTCTCCTACCATATAATTTTTGGTGGGTTGGTCTGTCATGTCTTGATTTCAGATGGCTATGCTGATAATTATTTTACCAGTACTAAGGGATTTAACTATACAAACCCAAGGAAAACAATACAAATCCTATTGTTTAAACTATAAGGCTCATCACCTTCCAGATTGCCAGTCCAGAAAGTCTTCAACAAACAGGTAAACAAAACTAAAAAAATAACTGGAACTCATAATGATTCTTAAATGCTTCTAAGGTCAAAAGTGTGGCTGCAGGTTATATGTCCTCCTATGCAGAATGTATTACTAAATTAGGAAATTCCAATGCAAAGTGCTTCATAAAGAAGTCATTACAATTATACAACATTATTACTGAAGCACTTTACAATACACTGAATCTCTAATCTGTTACTGCAAACTGACAAACTCCTGAGAACGAAGATGTTTGGGGACAGAGAGTAGACATGCATCCTAATAGCTCACACTGCCATTACACACGGCTCTGCACTGCAGAATCCCAGTGGTTACAGCAGTTGAACTCTCCTGTGATACAATCACCTACAGAAGAATCTGATGATAAAGGTGTCCCTACACAGACTTGGCAGACAGCACCATTTACTCTAGTCCTGAGTATGGAAAGCTCAGCCAGAGATAACCCAAAAAGCACAGTTATCTTGGTCAAGTCAGTGCACAGTGCAGAAAGGTGACACACTCTACCTCAGACTCAGCACATTAACATAACTGAGCACCTTCTGAAGCAGAGATGACGTGCTCAGAGCCTATACAGGACAGGTCCTGTCCACAGCCATCAGTGCAAAGGTCTTCTGAATACAATTAATGAAGCTCTGAATGTTTTGGAATTTCCTTGATATAAAAAGTACATGCAACATTACAGTAAGAGGACTTAAATTCTGCAGGATAGTCTCACATCACTTATTTTTTTACTAGTTCGTCTCTAAAAAGATGCTCTCAAAGAAGTCAAGGATGTCATTTTGGAATTTTCTAGTTTTCCAAATACTTAATTAAAAGATCAGACATCCCCAAAAATAAGTAGGTCTCAGGTAATTGCTACTGCATTTTTCTCTAATTCCTTTGCTTTCTTTTCTTCCTCCTCTTTATCTATAAACATTTTAATTTGAGATGTCCTTTTATTTTTTTAACTGAAAGAATTCTATAACATGAGGCTTTAGTACAGTATAAAGTCAAGAACATAAAAATCAAATTTACAGTGTTATTCTTCTACACAAAAATTTCAGTTAGCAAGTAGATTATATGATCAACATGCAGCCACTTTTAAGAGGTACTACTCTGACACTTCACGAAGTTGAACAAAATTGACCCATCCACTACAACCTCATGAATGATAACAGTTAAACTAAGGCATACATAACCATCACAGGCAGATCAGCGAGTTTATCTTATTTTCATAAATGTAGGTTTCTTAACAGTCACAGTCGAACCATAACTTAATTCATGAAGACAGCAACGACTTGGTGAAAGCATAAGGATCTAAGTCATTAAAGATTTCCATATGAGCCTGACTTGTAGAAACACTGTAAACATGATTTCATATTCATTACTGTACTAAACCTACATGTTATCTAATTCTATTTGTCTAAAGCAGAACTGGTAAGGACATCAAGAAAAACATTTATAGATAAAGTGGGACTGGGGGAAGGAAAGCCAGAAAAGAATTGTGGAAAAGAAAAACCCACATACCTGAGACCTACATAAGTAATTCCTCAGGATTCCCCTTTTCTTTAAAGTTAAGAACCTGAAAAAAAAGTTTGAAAGTTTAAAACTTCAGTTCTTCACATCCAAGTTCTAAATTAGAGACGAAATAGTAATTAAATAGACTTAACTGATTAGGCTGTCTCAAAGGTTTTACTACATTTGAGTGTCATTCCTCCCACATATTCCTAAAGATGAAGGAAATAAGAGGATGAGAGAATATTTAGGGTAAATAGTATGATAAATCACTGAAAGCTACTCATTTCAGTGACAGCTGCTCCACGTTACTGCATTTTGAATTTGATGTAGGGAAAATTAAGTATGTAAGACTTCATAACAAACCAAAATACTCAAATGCTTATGATTTAAACTGAATGAAATAAAGCACTAAGGTTTGAAGGTTCACATTTACTATTGGACAGAAAAGTATTTTAGTTTGGGGTTTTACTCTGATTAAATGTATTTTTCTAATTGCATCTCTGGAGTATTTTATCTCCATAGAGATAATCAACAGCCGTCATAGAACGAAGCCTTTAAAATAATGCAGGCACATGAAGAAGATCATTTAAAGCTGGTAACAGGTGACAGTACTTTCTGGTTATTTAAATCTGAAAAAGACATGCTGAAGACTTAAGTACCAGCCAGCTCCCTGGTCTTCAGATCAGATTTCCAGCTACTCTGCCATGGTAAGTAAAATTAAAATCCCAAAGGAGTAAAGAACAATGACCAAGTTTTCATACACAGCAGAAAAAGCTTAATATTACTGAAGCAGCAACATAACTCTCCATGCACTCATCGCCTTTTTCCATTAAAACAGAATTACTAAATTCATTTGAAAGACAGTTGTTCCTCCCATGCTGAAAAAACATTTTCTCCCACACTGAAATCCTGATTGTCACAATAAGAAATGCTGCCTCACACCAAATCAATTTCTTCCACCTTTAAGAAAAAGTACCTCCAAACATGCTTTACACTCGAATCATAGAATAGTTAGGGTTGGAAAGGACCTTAAGATCATCTAGCTCCAACCCCCTGCCATGGGCAGGGACACCTCACACTAAACCATCTCACCCACGGCTTTGTTCAACCTGGCCTTGAACGCTGCCAGGGATGGAGCATTCACAACTTCCTTGGGCAACCCAATCCAATGCCTCACCACCCTTACTGTAAAGAACTTCTTCCTCATATCTAATCTAAACTTCCCCTGTTTAAGTTTTAACCCATTACCCCTTGTCTTGTCACTACAGTCCCTAATGAAGAGTCCCTCCCTAGCATCCCTACAGGCCCCCTTCAGATACTGGAAAGCCGCTATGAGGTCTCCATGTAGCCTTCTCCTTTCCAGGCTGAACGTAACTTTGCACAGCTCATAAACCACTGCTTAGAATTTCAAACCCCAAAAGTTCATCTTCTTGCAACCGAGTATAACAATATGAAACAAAACAGTGAATGCTATTACAGCAATTGAAAAGAAAAATAAAAAGACCCTATTCTACATATTGGCCAAGGGACTATGTGACACATTTCTTTCTGGAGGTTAACTTTTGCCAGACAGGACCCTTAAAAACAACTGAATAAATACGTAAGTCTTAATTAGGAGAAAACGCCTCTTTAAACAAGAACAAGAAATTTATTTATAAAAGAATAATCTTTATCTAGATAAAGTTCCAGGAGTACCTCTGAATGGTGCCCTACACTTCCATTCTCAGATCCAGAATGCTGCTCATTTGCTTCCTCTTCCACATCAGATCCTGAATCTCGCTCGTCTTGCACTGGAGTAGCTCCACCATCATCTACTCCAAAGTTAAGAAAAGAAAAATAAACCTCAGTGACATCTTCCAGTGTTTAAAAGAGCACTCACAGTGACGATGAACAGACAGCACTACAGTCAGACCCTCGTTCTAACAGTCTCTCGCTCTGTAATACAGGGAAACGAATGCTATCTACTGGGAAGGTAGACACACCTACCCCCCCCCCCCCCCCCCCCCCCCCAAAATACCACAAAACTACTCAGAACACGCACGCCAGCAGCGACTGACCAAAACACTGAACTAATACCAAGGCTGTGCTGAGATCACAGCAGCCGTGCCAGCCCCCCGATGTCACCCGACCCTTCCAAAGCCGACTGCACACTACCGCCGGGGGGGAGGCGGCCCGGCCCGGCGTACCCTCCGTGGGGCGGCCACCGAGCCGGCGTACCGGGCACGGCTCCGCCGCCTCTAGCGCCACACCACGGTGAGCGCAAACGGCCGCTGGAGCCGGCAGCGGCCGCCAGGCAGAGGGGGCAGGCCGATATCCCCGCGGTGCTCGCCGTGCACAGCACCTCCCTTCCAGGGCCCAGCGCCCAGCGCCCCGGGCGTCCCTCCCGCGGGGAACGCTCCCGCACCGCTACCTGACTGGTCCCCGCCGTAGTACTCGCTCTCCATGGCGAGCCGCCGGCCCAGCCTCCCCGCCTCGGCCCCGCGGGCTGGCGGCGGGGCAAAGCCCCCAGCGCAGCGCTCGCCACTAGGGCCCGCCGCCGCCTTCCGCCGCCCTCCGAGCCACAGGCCCAAGATGGCGTCTCTCCGCCGAACGGCCGGCAATGGAAACTGCGCATGCGCGAGGAACGGCCATTCCCCCTTCCCCGCGCGACCCTGGGGCTGGGGGAGGATCTCGCGAGGCTTCAGCCAAGATGGGCCGCCAGGGAGCGCTGCACGGCTCTGCCGGGGCCGCACGGTGTTACCTGCTTTGGTGTAGAGTGTGATTGCGGGAAGCAAACAGGAAAGATGGGGTTTTTCCGGCCCCTAACCGTGTGTTTGCATTGTTTTCTAGGAAACAGGTTGGTTTTAGCTTGGTAACTGAAGTGCTGGGGGAATGGAAGGAGCCTTCGATCAAAAAGAAAAGGCTGCTTTAAGCCCCTGTGTCGACATGGGAGATGAGCAGCTGTACAGGAGTGAAAACGGGTGTTACTTTAATAAGGATGTGTCCCTGTGTGGGACATGTGGGAGCTTCCAAGAGACTAAAACCCCAGGAAATGTTGTATCACTGCTTAAACCCGCACCCATGAACCACACAAGAGAGACCCTGCATCTCCCTTTGCCCAGTAAGAAGCACAATGCTTCCCACGCTGATGAAGGATGTGAGATCAAGAGTTCCATCTCCTGACATGGATAGGAAAGATTTTACCCTTTAAGTAACGGGATTTTCTCTGCTCCCTGCAAATCAAGTTAGAATTAATGTGAGTCTCTGCAAGAAGGCAGCAGGGTAAAAACCAGAGTCTAGGCGCAGCTACACGCGTGGGCTCTGGACACTGCAATGGGGTCAACAGATATATGTCGCTACTGGCCAAAGGGGGGACTCACGGCTAGCCATGGAAACTGAGGGCTAGTTGTCTCACCGCATTTAGACTGCCCTAGCTGGAGCTGTGGTTCAACCTAGTTCATGTGTGGGTGGTTCCTCCACATTTAACCTTCAGAATCAGCTGAAAGTTAGGGCTGAATTCCTGGGTAATTGCTGACTTCCAGAGAAGACACAGGGGTAGAACAGCCTGTGTCTTCCTCAGGAATTATTCTGTTCTGTTTTAGTAACCTCTATCCGCTGAGCAGTTGCATTATTCAATCATTTGGCACGCCTACGTTGTGTCAGTAGAGGATTACTAGAAATCACTTCTGTCATCAATGCGTTATTTTGAAATGGCAAGCCTAATAAATGCATATGCTGCTGGTTTCCTGACTCTCTTCTTGTTCGATGCCAGATAAAACATCTTCATTTTCTCAGAGGTAGAGGTTAACATGTGACAAGTAGAAAACTGTTGAGGCAGTGTCATTTGGGGCATTTGTAAACAGCAGTGGTTTTTTAGAACCCTACATGCTCCACTTCTGTTCAGGGACATCAAAATTTGATAAGTTGAGAACCCTGGGCAAAGTGAGTCATTCTTTCTTCTGTGCTAGAGGCACTTCAGAATGGATGGCAGAGAGGTTAAGCCATTATTAACACACTCCAGGAGCAAGCACAGCTATAATGCAGGGAGTTCAGTGTACCATGTTAAATACAGCTGAACTCTCTGAACAGAGTCATTACTCAACATCTCCTACAGCGTTCCACTTGGAGGAAGTGGCAGTGGATCTAATTCTTGGATACAATCCTATGTTAGCAAAAATGCAGAACACACGCACACATCCTGAAAGCAGCATACATAAAACATATAGAGAATGTCTCTCTTTACAGCTCTACAGGACTTTTCCAGGTAGCCCCAAAGGTTGCTTAGTGATCCTCAGGATGGGACTCTTAATGGTATCATTCCCTTTCTTCCTGCTTCTGTATGACTTTTATTGCTTTTAGCTCTTCACACTGCATGGTTTCACTTAGATCTTTTCTGGGAGGAGCAGGCACATGTGCCAGTGTGTGATGGGAGGCTCCCATTCTTTCACTTACCTGACTTCATAAAGAAATGTAATGGCTTTGTACAGCTGACTAAATAGAAGGCAGTATGACAACTTTAGTGTCACTCATTACAACACAACAAATAAAGTTCTCTGCAGACAAAGCACTGAGGTAGGAAATAACAGGTGGGGGTAAGAGAAAACAATGGACAAGGGGAAGCATAGCTAGGAACTAACAACAAAAAATATATTGAAGAATGTGTACCAAGGTATCTGGAAGTTGTACCAAGGTGCCCAGAAAACGCAGAAACCTATCACATAAATAAAGTTCTGAGCAGGATCAGAGTATGATGGTAACCTTCCTTGGAAATCAGTCATATACAAATGAGTGTCATGTTCTGCAAGGGTGGCAAGATAATGTCTACAATTCCAGCTGCACTGAGTCTGCACTGATGAGAGAACAGAGAATTGCTGCATCTATTGGGAGAGGAAGGAGGCACAAAGAGGTTCCTAACTTATGAATTCCCATCTTTCTAAAAATAGACTTCCTAACCCTGAGCCTAGTCCTGTGACATCTTACGTGCACCACAGAGGGTGGGGTGCACCTCTGTCTTAAGCAACCTCACCTCAGCAATGCTGAATAATTGGGCATTGATTCTGACCATTATTTTGCAGGGGACGTGTGTGCACACTAGTGTGCATGCTTGTGTGCACATGTCTTTGTCCCTCGTGAGCCAGAACTTGGCACTTGTAATATACTCTTGTAATACCCTCTTGGCTGCATCCCAAGAGGAAGGATGGAGTGACACTCAGACCATAATGGGATTGCGCAGTAGGGGAGAATGACCTGCCTTCTACCAAGCAGGGTAAGCAGTGCCCTCTTGGCATGTGTGAAGGTGTGTACTGACACACAGTCCCAGAGCCCCATCAGTCTGCCCCTCTGTACAACATGATCATGAACTGGCTGGAATGAAATAAGCCTTTCCCTGAAGGACAGAATGCGCCAGACAACCAAGGGATGCGCTTGGAAATCCTTTACTGGTATGTACCTCTTATTTAGTTTGATTTGTTCCCTGCAGTGTGCCTTTCAGAGTGAAGAGCCATCAGTGACTTAAAGCTACAAATCTGCTTAGAGGAGGGGAAGGAGGTTAGTGGAGACAGGAAGGCTTCTGAATGAGTAGTGTAAATTGCAAATTGTTCTCTCTAATCAGACACCTTCCTTCAGAAACCTTAGACAGAAAAACACCTAGTTTAACATAAAACCATGCTTGGCATCTGGGACTTGGTGATGCAGAACTGACAAGGCCACTTCTATTTAGCTGGAGAAGAAATGTGAGAGGTAGTGTCATGTGCAAATTAAACCCTTTGATCCTGACATCAATCTCTTGATTAGGAAGCTGTCAGGAAGAGGCAGTTTTGTTAACACATGTCTATCCAGACAGACCCAGTGCTCTGAACAACAGCAGGATTAAAGTCACCAGGGATTAGCAAATTTTCATTATTTGCCTTTCTCAGTGCATTATTCATCAGCACAGACCACAGGACAAATTACCCCCTAATTACAGCTACAAATGTGTCTGTGCCCTGCACAGTCCCTCACCAAACCTTGTCTTCAGTGGTAAACTGCTTTGCTGCCTCCTTCAAGCTCCTGTTGTTCCCTGTTCACACAGCTCAGTGACTTCCCAAACCTGAGCTACCCCTGTTCCTTGAGAGGTACTTTCTAAAGAAGCCTTTAGCAAGCCACCTGCTCATGTCTCATTAGGTACATGTGCTTTACAAAGCATCTATGCTGCTCCTGCTTGGAATATCAAGTCCCTACTCCTTCAGCTTATGTTTTCTGTCTCTTGAGTATGTCTAGACTTAACTGTGGGAATCCATCTCCCTTCAAATATGTTATTTCAGCCATACAATGAGTTGTGCTTTTCTTTCAGACTACTTTGAGTTCCATACGTTTCCATTTCATATAATTCATATTTTACTAGGACAGGAATACTGTACTTCTCTCTGAAATAGAACCCCCACCACACCTTGGTCATAAGTGCTAAAATGTCTGTATTTTCAGAATGAGATTTTTTGCCCCAAAACACGCTCCATTTGGAACTTCAGCATGTCTGTTTCACCTGCAGAAGAAACATGCATAGCCCTTTTTTCCCTGCAGTCTCATTACACAAAAAGCTCTGGGTTTAGATATCTGCCTTGATAACATAAAAGTATGCACTTTGATTTATTTGCCAATATTTGACCTTCATCTAACAAAATTAGTACTTGAAATTTTGTTAATCCCACACAACATATAGACTTCTAAAAACTCTTGTGTCAGAAATAAGTTTGCTAAAGAATTACTTTGAGGCAAAATCCTTGAGTAAGAATGATTTGCACAGATAGAAACATTAAGAAAGCTCTCTTCACTGCCTGCTGATTTTTTGCCTCCCTCTGAAAGTCTCCAAGCCCTGAAGGACCTATGCTGTATTTCTGCATCTGTATCTTCATTTCTGCTGTAAAACTTAACAAAACCCTCAGGTAAGGAGGCTAATATTAAAACACATCTATGTAATGTGAATAAACGCACATTACCCCCAGCTATTAGTTGCCATGACTTATCTCTGATTCGGATATGGAACCGCAGCAGGAGGCCCAGGAATCTGTCTCCTGCATGGAGGCCTTTTGTTGCCTTTCCCATCATACAGCTACAGCAGCTACATTGAACCTAGTAAATGAGAAAACAAGAGTTAAGGTACGAAGCAGACTAGCATGTGTTCACAAGTGTGGCACATTTTCATTTGCATGTTGACTAAAGGGTAGTGCACAGTGAGGCAAAGCACCTCTTGTGTGCAGTACCCTGGAGGAAGGTTATACTGTGACTTAAGATAGATGGAAAAAAATCACTCCTTGTAGTTTGGGCTCACTGCTAGGAGTGCCTGACTCCTGGGTCCTTGCTATTGCCAGAGAAACCCTGTATCTGCCTCTACAGATATACTACACTTCTGTTTCTTTCCCGTACATTAGATCCAGTGCTGGAATTTAGTAGGATATGTGAGGACACAGGATTACTGAGAGTCCATGTGGAGCAACCAGAAAGAGAGAAGCTTTTTGTCATCCCATCCTAAGTTGGAAAGAGAGAAGTGGGCAGATAGGGTGCTAACACGCACCTAGATGCTGGAACAGAGGGACTGAGTGTTTGTTGGGAGATAAATTAATGACAACAAATCCAGGAAGTTTATATGTGTGTGTATGTATCAATTTAAGTGTCGCGAGTTCATTTTGTTTGAGCTGTACGTACTGTGAAACACAGACTACCCTGGGTGTAGACTGATGGGCATTTTCTTCCAAGAAAGAGCTGTGCAGAACCAAGGGGAGAGATGAGAGATGAGGGCCTGATTTTCCTATTATCTAACAGGGTGGCTACGAGAAAACCTCAGGGAAGTCAGTGGTGTTGGAGCAGTGTAAACCAGATGCTAAAGGGTTTTCTTCTGGAAGTGCTTTCCAGAAGTCTGAAAGACTTCAGGCACAGTGGAGAGACTGAAGTTTAAGGTTCACTCAGGCAAGAATAGGCCTTGATACTTACTGGAATGCCTGCCTTTTGAAATGACATATGCTGAACTGGGAGCAAAGTCCTGTAATAAATAACCATGGTTCAGTCATTTCCTCCTTTGTGTGTCAGAGAACTGGTAGTTGGCGAGGGATCCCTTAATGGCACCGCTACCAGTTTCACCTTCCTTTTCCTTCTTACTCCGGTGCTTATGAAAAAGAGAGAACTAAGCTGCAGAAAGCAGACAGTGAAGATTTCTTCTGGAGAGGTAATTTCCCATCCTGTGGGGTGCAATTTAGTTTACAGGGCTGCATTGCTTTGGAAAGAAAAGCAACAGTGGGAGCCAGGCGTTGCCCGAAAGTGGCCATTCGAGCAGGTGAGGGGGGTGGTGTGGTGTGGGTGTGGGGAGGGTGGCCACTTATGGCCTAACTGAGAATAAGCATTTTAAATGTTGAAACTGTGTATCCCAGGATTGAGTGGGATCTCCTCCATACATGTCCATTCTTGGCTACTGTCAGAGACTGGATCTGGAGCTAGCTATGCCTTTGATGCCACACAGTACAGCTGTGCTTCGTGTCTGCATGTACTACTCCATCCTTGTTCTGGGTGACATTTCTGCTCTGTTCCTGTATTCTGGTTTCTGGCACAGGTGGAAAATTATCTATCAATTTTGAGTCACTGTGGCTGACCACTGCCATCTTTGGCCTATTTTTGCTAAGTACCATGCTTCTGTACCACCCTACATCACTCACAGTAACAGGGCATTGCATTGTTGAAGTTAATATGCAGATCCGGTTCCTGAGTCCTGAATAAGAACATGAGGCTTTCACTGTAAGGGTAACTGCTTATCAAAGACTAAAGTTCCTTCTTGACACAGTGTTAAAAAGAGAAAACAACAGAAAAAAAAAACAACAAAACAAGCAGGCAGAAAGAACGCATCTATGTTGCATTGGTAAATGTCGGTAGGTGATGTGCTTGAGAGTTGTCTTAGTTACAGATGAGCTCTGGATATTGACTTAGTCTCACAACGAAAATCAATTCTTAATGTAGTCAGCAGGTTTTGTGCTGGAGTCACAGCCCTTGTGGTTTCTCCAAGTGCTAGCTTTGGTTATTAAGGGTAACATTTCACTTTTTTTCTTGCAATTGGGTCACCTATGTGAAAATTATATTTGAAGTTCCTGCTTTCAAATGTATGTTAGCCCTGGACTTCTACACCAGTAGTCTGTCATCTCCAGAAGCTTCTATGTGTTTTTCAGTTTGGGATCACAATGCATTTTACCATTTTGATCATTTGTCATTTTCAGCATTCTCTTATGATAACTTCAAAGTGTTAAGTCATTCTGGGCTTGTTTAGAAACTCTGTTCAATCCGTGCTACTGTATAGCTCTTCATAGCCACAAAAAGGGCACAAAGATCATGTACCTTGTTGAGCACTTCCTGCTTTCAATTTTGCTACCCTAATAGCCCTCCTTATGATTAAGACCCTGGGATAACACAAAACAAGTGGCAGGATCTTGCATACAGGAGTATATTTGCTCCTTCTATTCAGTCTGAAGAAAAGTTTGGCTATGCACCGGTTGATTTTAAATAAAACCATGCTTTAGGGAAGCATTTCATACCTTTGTAAATAACATAGGTAAAAACATGGGCATCTATAGGAAAGCAAGTGATAAAACAAGCCCTAATTCTCTCACTGCGATGTTTTCTTTTAACATTGAAAGTTGTTAAAACAAGAGCGAAACCCCAATACTAACCCTGAACTGCATCTTGATTTTTAATGGTAATCTTCATTTTTCAAGAGGATGGGTTTCCAAAAAAGAAAGTGGCAACTTCAAACACTTCTGATAATTTAGTTGCAAAGTTCTAAACCTCAGAAACTTTTGTAACTCCACCATAAAATGAAGAGAAATCATCAAATTATTTATATTATTCAATCCAAAAAGTAATGAAATCTGGGTATCTCTCAAAATGTATACCATCCATATTACACAGAATTGTAAACAGCTATCAAATGTTTGAAACAAGATTTTTAAAGCTTGACACATGATAGAAGAAGTTGTACGGACATCATTGAAATTATTGATGATTATTATTGGAAACTACCCAGTATGAAAATTTGTACAGTGACCTCTTCAAGGTTGAAAGCATCTCCAGAGTTACATGGCAGAACTCAAGAGCAGGCCACCACGCTAGTGCTGCAGGTTCTTTGCTTTGTGTAGATGGTTTCATTGTTTCTGCATTGGGTGTAGCTTACGCTGATCTCTTGTGCTTTAACAAAATCTATAAACATAATAATTTTAAGGCATTTTGCTATTATTATTTACAAGGAGACATCTCAAGGAAAGCCCAGCTGTCTGTTCTAATCCAAACCTGAGCCCTTTTCTGGCATAACGTTATGTTCTTCTTGGCACTGCAGGTTACATACAGTGAGCTGAAACATAATGGTGGTTTTCAGAAAGGTAAGTCTTATTCATTGCTGTGATTTACTGATTAGCCTGAGGCCCACAGAGGAGAAAATCACAATTCAACTCAAATATGAAATAACCCAGTATCAAAGAGGTATCAAATAATAGCAATCAAGACTAGAGCTGAAGAGGTGTCTTGCCTAGCCTGGCTGTATTCATGCTGATCTGGTGACCTCTGTCACAAGGTGTGGCACTGAAAGTGCACACACCTTGGAGTTTTATTCAATGCAACTGAGAGCTGTTAGTCTGTACTATTCCTTATGGCATAACATTTCTTCTTCTTGTGCAGTGTTTATAGATGCTTTACATTACAGTTGTTTGGTTTTAAATGTAAGCCCAGAAAGTATTTTGAGAGGAAAAAGAAATATTATTTCAGTAAAACCCTTGAAACTTTGACAGTAAATGCTACAGTGTGTAACTGAAGTTGTATACAAGAAGACACTCAGCTAGAAAGCCACTTCATACCTATTGAAGATCAGCTTTGTTCAGTTGTCATTCTAGCCATTACAGTAAAGCTTTCTGTTTGAAGCTGTATTAGTGCCTGGAGCAAGAGAAGGTATTCCTGGGGGCTTGGAGTTGAGGCATATGACAGGGACAGTAGTGCAGCAACACAAAGATGCTGCTTATTCCTAGGAAAGGGCAGCAGTAGCCCACACCTTCCTCAGGGACAGCAGCGCAGTTACTGGTAGCTTGCTCTGCAGAGAGGCAGGATGTTGCCTCTACAAATGTGAAGAGAGGAGCTGGGCTGAATAAAGAATGTGTTGGGTTTTTTCCAAAGAAAGATCATGGAAGAACCCACATTTGTAAGGGATTTCAGCTGTATCTAAAAACTCTTGCAACAGAGCCCTCTTCATTTCCAGGTAACCAGTCTGTACATGTTTGTTTTTCCTGGTAATGTCTTTGTTTCCAAGCATCCCTCCTGAAAGAACACCATAGCTAATATGAGGCTGCCAAGACACTTCAGCAGCATTCACTGTGCCTCCTGCCAATCTCTGGGAGGTACTGGAGCTGAGTACCTGCTGTCCTTGTAAAATGTGTTGTCTCATTTCCTCTTGCAAGACAGCTGGGTTTGGTTTGATGACTTCTCCAAAGTCATGTTCCAGGTCAGCTATGGAGCTGGGAGTAGAACTCAAAGGTCCTGGTACTGTAACTGTTAGACTGTACTGCCTAGGAGCAGCAAGAACTTACTCAGTTAAACAATGCTAAAGGAATCAAAGCACTAAAAAATCAAGACCAAGAGCCTGTGAGCTATATGGCATCAAGTAGATCACTGTATTGATGATTGCTTTTCTTCTCACCAGGGTGATCATGTGTGGCTGGACACTCAACCAAACAGTGAATTCAATGTCCCTATTGGGGCAGTTGTGAAGGACTCTGACTCAGGACGGATTTTGCTGGAGGATGATGAAGGCAAGGTGAGCTACTCTGTAAATTTCTGTAAAAGATTAACATTTAAAACAAGAAATTATTTCAGTACGTTCAGTATAAATTTAGTATAAGTGTACTAAAACTTTAAATGTACAAAGTACTTTGTATGTACAAAGTATAGAAAAATGGCTGTATTTCCATCTAGCCAAATGATCTGACTTTGGGAAAGTCTGGTAGGATATACTGAAAGAAAGGATATAAAAATAAGGCAAGCATAAGGTGATACCCTAGTATCCCCAGGTCCCAGTACTATGATGATTTAGAGCTTTCTGAGCTAGAGGTTATATCTATGCGGTTATGAAAAAAAAATGGACAGGCTCCATTTAGGTGAAAGAACACCTGCTCTTAGGTGAAAGAACTACTCTTAGGAGCTTTAGGTGAAATCGTGATCCCGCTAAAGTCAGTTGTGGTTTCATCTGCCTACCTCATGCAATGTTGTGGCTCTAATGACCTGATAGAGCTGCACCCTGAGCAGTGCTAAATGTGGTGATGTCCAGAACCCACTTCATCCAGTGAAGGTACCAGCCATCTGGTCCTGGAGAGCAGCAACTGTTTTTTAGATTAGGCTTGTTTGGCCATGGATTATACTGAAGCTTTATGGTTCTCCTTTGTTTGCTTCTGAGCAACAGCATAACACATTAAAGCATGTGCCTTGCCTTGTTCAGGAACACTGGATCACGGCTCGGAACATGCACATGGTGCGCCTTATGCATCCCTCCTCTGTCCAGGGGGTGGAAGACATGATCCGCCTTGGGGACCTCCATGAAGCAGGCATAGTGCACAACCTCCTCATCCGCCACCAGGAACACAAAATCTATGTGAGTGCCAAAGCCACCAGGCAGAGTACTTTCAGGAACAGCCTCTGCTACACATTAAGCGAAGTGACCCGAGCAACTGTAAGCCTTTCATACATGGGGCTCTCTGCTTCCTTTACAGATAGAGGGTGCCAAGGAGACACAACATAGTTTTTGTCTTATTTCATTCAAGAACTTTGGCTGTGAAGAAGAGAGCTAATAGCAGTCTCTGAAATCATAGATATGTGTAGGTAGTAGTGCTGCTTACTTTCTCCTAGAGTGATCATTTTCACCAGTGGCTGATAGTTAGCTAAATCCAGCCCATGTTATGCCTTATTGCTGCTATTAACTTCAGCTGTGACTCAGGATCAATCTCAGTAGTACACAGTAACATGGTTTGGACATCCTCCAGTCCAAGTCAATGTTTACTTGATTCTGATGTAATAAAACAGATAGATAAAGAATAAATCTGGAAATTTAGCATCCCTGGTTTCACTTCTTGTCCATTACAGGTTTTATCTGTGACTGAGCAGTTTGGCATTTTTAGTTTCTTTGTTCCTTAGTTCCCAGTTTCTAATATGATAATAATATTCAGATTTTTCCATTCTTTGCTTCCGATGTTGTATAGGCTATGGGAGAGGAGCTGCCTCTTACAATGCAGATGTGGTGATGTTTAGTGCAAATAAGGACTGATTTTATGGATGCTGCAGTTGTAACTACCAAGATGTGTGTAAAGGCCTGTTACATTAGACTCAGTCTGCAGCTGTCTTGTGTAGAAGTTCTTGAGCAATACTATTGCCTTGCATTTCCACAGCCTTCAACAGCCTTCTTTATTCAATGGTGCTGTTGTTCATAAATGTAACTAAATGACTGTATGAATAATGCAAACCATAACTTTGCCCATTAGCAAAGTTCAGCTACCTCTGCACTAGAACACAAAAGCAGCTTAACAAAACACTACAAAACAGCTTATGGTAACACACAAAAATCCCAGGTCAAACTGAACTTTATCATGCTTTAGCTTGAGACAGTGAACTAAGCTGTGATTTGGCAAGGAGATTATAGCTAGGATTCTTTCTAATGCAAAAAACTCCATATTCAGGGATATTTAAAGGCAGCTTATAGTGAGGAACCAGGTTCTCAGGTTCACCTAAGTGCTGCTATGGATCTCCTAGACTTCCCTTCTGCCTCTGTTTAGGCTTATACTGCAAGTGGCTTTGGTTGTATTCTTATTTGCAGGTTTGCTGCTGAAGGTAACACTCATAACTGTTTTCCAGACTTACACAGGATCCATCTTGGTAGCAGTGAATCCATACCAGCTTCTGCCGCTCTACACAGTCGATCAGATCAGACTGTACTGTAACAAGAGGATTGGAGAGCTACCACCTCATGTCTTTGCCATTGCAGACAACTGTTACTTCAATATGAAGAGGAATAAGAGAGACCAGTGCTGTGTCATCAGGTGACTGCACTTAGAGAGGATGAGTAGCAGAAACCAAGTCTGACATGATCAGGGGGCATCTTTGTGGACATAGGAGACCTTCTAAAGGGAAGGGCACAGATAAGATTAGAGACAGCAGGAAGGAAATATTTTCTCCCCTTCATTTTCAGTTAGGGCTGGAGAAGGTAGAACATAAGGGATTTCTGAAATCCGTTGTTTTCCCCCAGAATCTTTGAATGTTGATATACATTCTGCACATGGTCACTACATATGGAAATATAAAATACAAGCCTGTGTGATGTAAGGCTATCTTTTACCTTGGTGACATGATGCTTGTGTTACATGAATTTTCTGAGAACAGAGATTTCCTGGAGAGAAACAACCTCTGCTAACCTGAAGATGGAAGGAAACTTTCTTCATTCTGTGAAGACAAAACACGTATCCACTTTCTGTTAATCATCAGTGTGAAGAAACAGATAATCTCATTGTAATAATATCCGATTATAGCTGAGGCAACTCAGTTGATATGCTAAAACCAGCACTGAAAATCTGGTAATGCCTTAAAGGCGAAAAGCAAGTGGTCATTTAATTTGCAGTGGTAGAGAATGTCCTCTGTGGATTTGCTTGGTTTTAATTATGGGAAAATTTAGTCCTCAGCCCAAGTCTAAGAAACAACTTAAATTTTAGCAGATAAGATAATGAAAGGCTGAATTCTCCAGCCTTCCATGAAAGATACTGATCTGCCTTTAACAGAGTAAATCTAAGTGAGCTTTATTTTACTTGCAATTTGGTCTGCCATTTTGCCACCCTAGCCAAAAAAAAAAAAAAAAAAAAAAAGAAGAAGAAAGGAAACCTTCAATGATTTTGTTTCTTACTGCAGTGGAGAATCTGGAGCTGGGAAGACTGAAAGCACAAAGCTAATACTGCAGTTTTTGGCAGCGATCAGTGGCCAGCATTCCTGGATAGAGCAGCAAGTCCTAGAGGCCAACCCCATTCTGGAAGGTAGGTTCTTTAGCAAACATGCCTGATTTACCACCTTTATCTCAGGATTTTGTATCAGGATAAAAAAAGTCAGAAACAGATCTTTAAACAGATGCTAAAATCCTGAAACACTGGTGATGCATGGCAGAAGTTCTCTATACTTTTCTGTCATGTCCTCATGAAGTCCACAGCAGCTCCCACAAGGTAACCTGGAACTGCTGGGAGCGCAAGAGTCCCTGGGAATGCAGAGCCCAAGGTAAAGACCCCTGGTTTAACATTTACACTAGATACCGGTGGCAAAGTGACTGGCCAAGAATGGATATATCTATAGGAGAAGCCCCTGACAGACGTCTCTCTCTGTAGCAGGATCAAATAAGTTCCCAGGACGTCCTTCTGGAGGTCTTCAGACCTGCCCCGCTCTCTTGGCTGGCCAGATTGGCTGGCTGCATTTGGAGCATTTGAATATGTCTTTTAGAACACTGTTATCTGGATGCACAGTATGCCTGCTTCTCTCTTTAGGAGGCAGCCTGAGACCAAATACTCTGCAGTGCTTGTCAGCACTGTCATTTCAAACACAAATGTGTAAAATGCTAGCAGAAAAAAGTAGGGCATAAAAAATAGACTTGATGTGCATTAACTGCAGTAATCCAGATACCATCTCTGTCCCCTGCCCATCAGCTTTTGGAAATGCCAAGACAATTCGAAATGACAATTCAAGCCGCTTTGGGAAATACATCGATATTCACTTCAATCAAAATGGTGTGATAGAAGGAGCCCGGATAGAACAGTTCCTTCTGGAGAAGTCCAGGGTTTGTCGGCAGGTAAGGGTTAGGGCAGATGTACATTCTGCCTGCTCATTCCAAGCTTACACTAACAAGGCTGACCGTTGGCCTATTTCTTTCTCTTAGGCTCCAGAGGAGAGAAATTACCACATCTTCTACTGCATGCTAATGGGGATGAATACAGAGCAGAAAAAGATGCTAAATCTGGGCACTGCTTCAGAGTACACTTATCTCACTATGGTAATAGTCTCTGCATTCTTCTTATTATCTCTCAGCCATTTTCTTCTCCCAGAGCTGCAAATGGGCAGTTACCAAACATGAACAGTCCTTTCCTTTACGTACCAGAAGCAGTAATGCTAACAGTGTGAGCCTCTGTTTTCAGAGATCTTATTTAATGTCCACCAGTGGGAGGCAGCTTGTGGCAGTTCAAAGGCTACTATCAAAGTCAGACTTAGGAAACATAAAGGACATCTTAAAGCAGGTGTGAAATATTCTCCGCTTTCACAGGCAAGATGAATGCAAGGGATCTTATGCCAGGAAGAATACTAATAGGTATGTGTACCTTAAGGGAAAATGAGTAAGCAGAATCAGTGCCAAGAATCCTAGTCCTTATATCTGGTAAATCTTATACACATAATGGAGGAAGCTTGCATTCATTAGCTGATGCTAATGTTCCTGTCTGGGTTTATGTTGCCATAGTGGCAGCAGTGGGATGTTCATAGGTGAGAGTTTTTAAAACAGCTAATTGGTTTAGAGCATGAAAGCCATGGTGCAAATCCTGTTCTTTAGCCTGTACAGATACCTCATATTACATATGTCAGCTGTTTTGTTTTGACCTGTTCTACAGCCATGAAAAAAAATGGGGCTAAGTCCTACCTCTGCTGAAGTTAATGCAAGGTAGGCATCTAGTTTGAGAGGAAATAAAACAGGACTATAAAGCTGTTTCTGTAGAGCAAAACCATTGGAGATTTTATACAAATACATTTTTAAAATAGCAGCGATCTTGCAGCAAGAGCTGATGACTGCAATTCACACTTTAGCGATTCCATTAAAAGATCTGAAGTTTCCTGATCAGTATTATACAGAGACAGGAGGATTAGATTAAGGGAGAACATACCTGCTTTTGTTCAGGTCAGCTGCTGGCACAAGCTGGCATGTTTGCATGCTGTAAACTGAAATGTCTAGGAATACTTCACTTCTGTAATCATCACAATATATTGTCAGAAATAGCAGGGATAAAAAAGGCATTTTCCCCATCTCCCTCAGGGCTGAAAATAGTCTCTGTTAGGAGCAGCATCCTAGGACCCACTTTGCAAGCTTTGTTGAAGGTTCTATTGCTGATGCTTCAGATGCTTCCCTCTGTCTTCCACTAGAACCTAACATCCTTATTTTGAGATTTGCCTTCTAGTACTGATCCAGTCCTACTTGCTTTGATTTGGAATTAGGGTTCTTAATTGTCCAATGACAAGGCAGAGAAGGAAACAGAAGAAACATGGCCTTGTAAGTGTACATAACCTTATTAAAGTTTCCTGCCCTTTACTCCAGAGCAGCCTTCCCCTCACCTTTTCCTTCTGGTTTCCTTAGTATTCACTCTAGCCCTGGAGAAAAGCATTATTTAGCCCTCTGCTAATGGGTTCTTCTTGAGAGTAGAGCTGAGGGAAGAAACAGACATGGGAAAAACATACAGAATATCTACATAGGTTTTTATCTTGCATCCTGTGGAAAGTGGCTTACAGGGCACCCACATTGTGTACAAGGGTTTGTCAGCATGCAGATCCTTTCTTCCTTGCATGGATGCCAAGAGGATTTTCCTTACCTGCAGGTGTGGTGTCTTGCAGGGCAACTGCACATTCTGTGATGGCCGGAATGATGCAAAGGATTATGCTCACATCCGCTCAGCTATGAAGATCCTCACATTCTCAGATTCTGAGCACTGGGACATCAGCAAGCTGTTGGCTGCAATCCTGCACCTAGGAAATGTAGAGTTCGAAGGTAAACTCATAGAATAGAATAGAATCACAGAATAATTAGGGTTGGGAAGGACCTTAAGATCATCTAGTTCCAACCCCTCGGCCATGGAACTCACCACTGTCTGTGCTTGGTCCTTCATTGGACTCTATCGTAAAGGCCTAACAGTGCTGCCTTTTTTCATCTGTACAGACTAGGTACAGATTAGGTTACATGTTATCGTGGTTTAAACCCAGCCAGTAATTTAGAACCATGCAGCTGCTCGCTCGCTCACCCCTGCTCTGGCCAGGATGGAGAGGAGAATTGAAACCAACCCCATGAGCTGAGATAAGAGCAGTCCTATAATTAAAGTACAATATAAAACTACTACAACTATTACTAATAATAATGAAAAGGGAAGTAACAAGAGGAAAGAATATAAAACTAAAAAGGGAAGGGGAAAAAAACTGACAATAAACACAAGTGATGCACAATACAATTGCTCACCACCCACTGATACCCAGCCCGACCCGAGCAGCGATCTGGGCCTTCAAGGTGACTCCCCCGGTTTCTATACCAAGCATGATGTGCTGTAGTATGGAATATCCCTTTGGCTAGCTTGGATCAGGTGTCCTGTCTGTGCTTCCTCCCAGCTTCTTGAGTCCTCCTCACTGGCAAAGCATGAGACTGAAGTACTAGATCAAAGTAAGCATTACCTAGCAACAGCTAAAAACATTGGTGTGTTACCAGCACTGTTCTCAGGCTAAAGCCCCAACACAGCACTGCACCAGCTACTAGGAAGAAGAAAGATAACTGTTAGAGCTGAACCCAGGACACATGTGCTGCTTTTCCCTGTGTGAACAGGTGAACAGGGTTGGAAGGGCAGGCAGATAAGCACAAGGAAGTTCTGATTTGTGACTCCACTGCCTAGTGTTTTGAAAGACATCATCTTATTTTGTCATGCTATCAGGTTTCCATGGTTATAAATAGGCTCTTATCACACAGACTGAAACAACAGATAACATAGTGCCATGTTACATTTGCTGATTGTTGTGCTGCACAAGCCAGAGGACACAGGAGCAGCTGAGAGATGTTTACCATGGAGATGATAGCAGTCATTCTGGCTAAGTATGGTGAACACTCATCTGCATAAGTGCATTTCTCATGTGGCACAGGCACAATGTGAGACACCCACCAGCAGGATGCCAGAAGCTGTCATATTAAAGAAAAGGATGTCTTCTTACCCTGTGACACAGAAGGCCCAATACAGGGATGCCAGCTGGGTTCTTTGGAGTAATGCTGGTTGCTAAAAGAAAGGATTTCCCTTATCCCTCTTCATTGTCTAAATTTCCCACCAGCTAGATACATGGAAAAAAAATATTTTCAGAAGTCAGATGCCACTTCCCCAGATCCCAAAATCTGCTATTTAAAATGAATAACCTCTCAGTTTTGCTGCTTTTTTTGGCCTGCCTGATGTTCTGGAATTGTGAGGGCCCTATACATCCCAGGATACCTGTGTGAAATCAGGACCTTCCTTAGAAAAAGCATCAAACCTGTGAGTTTCAAAAGAGAACTTACTGCCTTGCCACATTTGCAGAGCTACAGGGTTGCAGCAATTCAGCTGCAATGACAGCACAGCCCCTCACCATAGCAGAAATTATTCACCCTGAGATTGATTGTTTCCTCATTGTAGCGGCCGTGTACGACAACCTGGACTGCTCTGATGTGATGGACTCACCACACTTTTCAATTGCAACCAAACTGCTTGAGGTAATAGACTCTCATCTTCTCCTACTAGTTCTCTCCTTCACCCTTGTTCCCTGAGCATAGTAACACAGCAAAACTCTGTGGAATATATATGGATGCACATACAATGGGCATGTCCCCTTCTTCCTGCTGACACTCAAGTGATGTTTGTTGCAGATGTCTCTTTGAGCTAGGAGATCTTTAACTGGGACAGCAGGCTACCGGTGAATGCTGCTGGACAGGCAGTTTGTCATGGCCTTCTTCCTCCTGAGACAGACTTTACTGGATCTCCTTTATCCACCTGGAATGACCAGGTTGCTATGACTGTTCTTCCAGGTGGACTCCAGTGAACTCCAGAACAGCCTCACAAACCTCTCCATCATTGTTCGAGGAGAAAGTGTGTCCAGGCCTCTAAACATTGTTCAAGCTGCAGATGGGAGGGATGCCTTTGTGAAGGTACTGGTTCTTAAATCTTCCCTGTTTAAAGCCCAGGGATGCTATCAGAGCTGTGTCTTACTCCTTGAGGAGTCTTATGTGGCAAACATTCACCCAGAAGGCTCTGGTCCCTCATAGGTTTCCAGCATAGTTTGATGGCATTGTAGCAGCACAATATCAAGCAGTAAGTTATGTCTAAAGACTGGAATGATGGGCTCTAATTCCTCCTTAATTTTTCTCTCAGGGTATATATGGACGTATTTTCCTGTGGATAGTGAACAAGATCAACTCAGCCATTTTCAACCCAACTTCGCAGAAGGCTAAAGACAGTCGTCACTCCATTGGGCTGCTGGACATTTTTGGGTTTGAAAACTTCAGTAACAACAGGTAAGAGGTTATAGCTTCATTTCCACCAGAAAGCTGAGAAGCAGCCTATGTGAATGGAAAGAATGAAAAAGCCAGACACATGCTCTTGGATTATCATCCTGATTCTCAGAAAAGCAGTGAAATTTCTGTCACTGAATTTTCACAATGATGATCATGCACTGGCTCCATTTTTCTTCAGTCTTGGTCACATTTCCACCTCCTCCCACAACCATTTTGATGTAGTCATTGCACATGCCTGTTCCAAAACCTCAGGAATATTTTCACAGGAAAAGGCTATAAGCAGGCAGCCAGTATATGAGGATGTAGTATGTCCCCATGTCTCTATGCTTTCTTGTTCCATAGCATTTTTACAATGTCTCTTGGGATGCATTTAGCATGTGGTACAAAGTAGGCCGTGTTGTGTTTTCCATTTCAGCTGATGTTTCCATCTTGCTTAATGTTCTCCTGTCCCTTTTTGGGGGCTGCTTCATTTCTCTACTTTTAAGGACATGTCAGCAAAACACTGGGTCAGTGCACCCATTGTCCCATTGCTACCTGTCCTGCTGGTGAATTCAGTCCCAAAGCATCAGTTCTGTTTGTTCTTCTCTACGGCAGCAGCAGTTCTCAGTCATGTTACCACATCATCAGGACTCCACAAACCATCAGCAGATATTCTGCATTCTTTCTCAATCAGTTTCAACTGATGCATCTTGCTTGCTTTCAACAAGATAATATTCCTCACTGGCTTGTGGAACATTGTCAAGGACTTGTTCAGCTCATCTTCTATCTTTTGTCTTCTCTCCTATTGTATTATGCTATTCCCAATGGCTGCAATCCACATGTGGCCCCACTGTGGTGAGCACTGCACAAGCATACAGAGTGTGCCACAGCAGTTACCAGGTAATGAAACTCAGAGGCAACATAAAGGAGTAATTAACAAAAGAAGTGGTAGTGCCAGTGCAAGTGAAAACATGCCACACATTGTTAAGCTATTTTCACACTTATATGTTCCCTTTTATCTCTGGAATTTCTTGAAACACATACAAGATCTTCCCTTGCTTATTCAGCAATACTCAATCATCAGTTGTCTTATTTCTGTTTATCACAGCAGAAGATGCATTCCTTATATTGCTAAGATTGGCAACATGCCTTGATGGTGATCATTAATACTGTGCAATATAGCACTAGTATATCTGGATATGCATTTAATAAATACCATAAATCAGTGCAGCACTGGCCAAGGATGACTGTGGGTTCCCATCTTGTCCCCCAAAAGCTTTGAGCAGCTCTGCATTAACATTGCCAATGAGCACCTTCAGCAGTTCTTCGTGCACCATGTCTTCAAGCTGGAACAAGAGGAATACCATGCAGAGAACATTACCTGGAGTAACATTGACTTCACTGATAACCGCCAGGCTTTGGAAGTCATCGCACTCAAGCCTATGAATATCATCTCCCTCATTGATGAAGAGAGCAAGTTCCCAAAGGTAAATTTCTGTTTTCACTTGTAACATCTGGCTTTGGACACAGCTCACAGGTAACACTTCACTTTGCACACAGAAAAGTGCAAAATGGCTTTTGGATACGAGAGGCAATGTCTTCTCCCCACAGAAGTTTCTTTTAAATTAGCTCACTATGCAAATGCTTCGCTCTCTGCTGGAATGTGCTCTTCCTCATACCTCACTGTAGAAACTCTTATAGCTGTTCCAGACAGGGAAGAGAGGATCCCTACTGCTATTTGTTTGCTGAGCATAGACCAGTGTTGGGAGGGAATCTGCTTAATTGTCCTTTTTTGCCTGTATTTGTTTCTAGGGCACAGATGCCACCATGCTCGTAAAAATCAATTCCCTCCATGGCAAAAGTAAAGTCTACATCCCACCTAAGAGTGTTCATGACACCAAGTTTGGCATCAACCACTTTGCTGGGGTTGTATTCTATGAATCAAAAGGTGAGCCTATCTCTGCTGGGTACAGAGGGTGAAGAGAAGGGCATAAACTGGATGTAGTTCACTCCAGGGTAGTGTTGATCTGAAGTCAGATCAGGAGGTCATGAGGATTGCACTAAACTAACCTGCAAGTTACTGTAAATGAAGTGAATTTTAGCTAGAGAGAGTGGCACTAGAGCCAGCAGGGTGCAGAGGTGACAAGCTGATTTTGTTTCCATCCTGTAGACTTCCTAGAGAAGAATCGGGACACACTGAGTGCTAATGTAATGCAAGTGGTTCATTCCTCCAAAAACAAATTCCTGAGAGAGATTTTCCAGGTGGAAAAGACCCCACCTAGTCTGGGACGTGGGACCATCCGGCATCTTGGAGCTGACCAGGCCTACAAGGTTGGCTTACTAGCACTGGGTTGCAGAAATGATTTCTCCTCATTTATAAGGCTCTGAATGTTCTTGACCTCTTCTTTCTTTTGCACTGTCTCTGCAAATCCCCATCCCTTTCATTCAACTCATTCCTGCAAAGGAGTCTGCTGGAAAAGTCAGGGTTTGATCATGCTGTAAACAAGGGTGATGTTAGTCCCATCTCCCAGGACTCCATCCCCAGACATCTGTGTGGACACACAAGCATGAGCTGTGCTACCTCCCTGCATGTTGTCATCAACTGAATGGGTTTGCTGTGTCTGCCTGGCCATTCATACTGCATCCACATCTCCAGGAGGGGTGTAAATTAATAGGAGAAAACTGTAGTTCCAAGGTTCATTGGAATAGAACAAGGCACCAACCAGAGACCCCTCTGCAAAGCTGGTACCTGTCCAGAAGCCAGCAGCTAAACTGATGCCATACTGCAGATGTGGCCAGACTGCTGGGATCATAACACCAAGGGGTATGACTGGGGAACAGGCAGGTTGGCCCTGGCCTTTTCCTTCTTGCAAAGGGCTGACAGCTAGCACAAAGGAGCAAAAGCTGTGCTGTCACAGATACTGTCTCCTGCTCCCAATGACACCTGTAGACAGGCTCACTGCCCTGCTTACTGCTGCAACTTTAGCTCTTCCCCCCTGGCCCGGAGACTTTGTGACAAAGTTCAGGATGGGTAATTATCATAGAATCATCTGTGCCTTGTGCTGTAAGGAGCCTTGTCCCATGCATAGTGAAAATGAGGTTGTAAAGCACAGTGGACTGGAAACAGCATGGGGCAGAGTTCAAGTTTTCTGTCCTGCTGCAACTTTCACATTCCTTAATTTCTGACCATTCAAGTATGCAGCGTTATCACTGTGTGAAGATACTTTTGCTTATAGTGTTTACATCTTTGAGTTTTCCTGGCAGGGTACAGAACGGTTAGCTCACAATCTTACCTGTTATCTATCTATCTCCTGGCATTGTTTTCTGATCCTGTCCTTTCTTCCTCAGTCTTTTTCCCAGTGTGGCTTTCTGCTGTCCAGAACATCTGGCCATGGACAGGTAAACATCCTGGGGGAGCAGACTGTCAGAAGTGGTACAAGCAACAACAGAGGCTTAGCATCTCTTACATGCATGAATACCTTCAGATTAAGTATCAGGTCTATCTGCATTGCTCTAATGTTCTAATGGTTTTTGTCTCAATAAATAAGGTTGCAGTTTTAGGAAAAAACAAACAAAACAACAAAACATTTCCTTCCATTTAGAAAGTACAGTAGCACATCAAGAAAGGAGATGCTAAATGTGGGCTACTGCCCATTTCAACATACAGAGGAGTTAGCTGAAATACCCCTATTAATTTCTGGGCCACCATTGGGAAGCCTAAGAAATAGGCTATAGAAAAGTACAGTGAATGAAGTGCCAAAAAAAACCTTTGCTGCGCTGAGGTCTCAGAGTCGCTGTCCTGACAGGCCACGGGAGAAAAGTCACCACCATCTCAACAACAAATTCAGCTTTAATGTTACAGATGCAAGACCATGAGTGCATGGGCTTCAGGCTTTGTGGCCATCCCACTGATTTATAAGGACAGCAGAAAGGCCTCTAAGATCTTCAAGTGCAAATTGCTTTTAACTCTTATACAGCTTAAACATGTATATGTGTTACCATAGCTACTTCAAACATGATTGCTAGCGCTAAGATGCATCAGAGCTGCTGTGAGACTTTCCAAAGAGCGGTTTACCAAAGGCTTGAGTGTTAGTCGCCGGAGGGCAGCATTGCCTTGTAGTTAAGGCAGGAGGTGCGCGCTTGAGCGTTAAAAAGCACCCTAAAATGTGAGAACCAGCAGAATGAAGTACCGCAAAGTGCCGCAAATGGAAGTGAGGGAAAGCGCTGGACTTTTCATTATTTTCTTGTAAAAAAAAACCAACCCAAACGAAACAAAGCGCAACCCAGTAAAGCCCCCCAACCAGCCAAACCAACCAGCTATATTGTGCTGTAATGATTAGCTCCATGCTTGAGTGTAGAAGGCCAGTGAAGCGCTTTTGTTACTTGGAATCTGCACTGTTCTCACCATAATTTATTGTGCCCTTAAAACGGATTAGGAGGTAGAAGCTTGGGCCTACTGTGATGATCAGCGTGAAAAAAGACATAGGTGGAGCTCTGCTTTCAGAGGAGCTAGGGAAGTCAGAAGCTAACTGCAATCCAGTGCAATCCTTCTAAGGTTACACTATTGCAACTGAGAGCAATAGTCAACCTGGGAGCAGGGAGACAAAGCATTTAATATGCAGCCATAAATAGAGTAGCTCTTACCTTACCCTCCAGTAAAAGTTTTCCTTTTTACTGCTTACTGTAGTATTAGCAAGTAAGGCAATACTAATCACTAAGGAATGAGCTGCTCTGGATCTTTAGCATTCCTAGTTAGCTACGTGCTGGCAGCAAAGCGCCTTGCTGGAGGTTATTATTGCTTTGGGAGTAGCTGTTTCTCACCAAGCTTTCAGGCACACACCCATGAATAATAGCTTGACACCCAGGTCCTACACTAAATGCAACCTCGGCTGGAAGAGACAGGCCCATTTAAACTCACATGGGTGGAATTTCTTCCACCACAGCCACCTGCACTGCTAGAACTTGGTGCCCAATAGGCAAAAGAGCTCAGCTGGCTTTCTGTGCACAAATAAACCCAAATTAGTAAGATGCAGATGACCCATTTAGCTCCCATGTAGGGAAATAATTCTTTTTTGGGCAGTTATGCAATACTGTTACATTGTACAGAAACACAGAGATTTATGACTTGGATCTAAGGGTGAACGATGTAGCAGTCAGCATGTGCTTACTCTTCAGGGTTTGGATACCACCAAACGGCTCTCAACTCTGGGAGGACAGTTCAAGCAATCCCTGGAAAAACTGATGAAAATCCTTGAGCAGTGCCAGCCATACTTCATCCGCTGCATCAAGCCAAACGACTACAAGAAACCGCTGGTAATGTTTTAACAACATGAGATCTTTTCTTCAGTAAACTTTTCCATGAGAAGAAACTGTCAGTTGCTGTGCAGCATTTTGTATCTGTCCTTGAGCCACGAAGAGCTGCAGTACAGGCTATTACTACAGTAAAAAGAGTGGTAGGATATAGCAATCCTAACTTACAAAAACATCTCTAAGAAACATCATAGAGTAATAGATGAAAAAAATTATGTATTGTATATTCCTGAGAGGAGCTGTAGAAGCCTTTCCTGTAAAGATAAAGACAAAACTGGAGAGTTTCTAGTCCTTCAACAAGGGGACAAATGGAAAACACTGGGGTGCAACAATGACCATATGATAAAATAACCTGAGAGAGAATAGGAGAGCTAGTGGTGTTTAAGAGAGAGGTGATGTGGCTTAATTTGACACTACAAAAGAAGAGGAATGGGTTTGCAATGAGGGGTTTTGGCTGCAACTCAGGAGTTCATGACCCAGCTCTACACCAAAACCTTGCATGGTGTTGGTCAAGCGAGTTAGTAATTTTTGAAGTATTGCATGTGGTTTAGCAAGCCTATTTTTAATCTGCATTACAAGAAACTAGGAGCATGCATGCTGTGCTTTCAGTGTTAAGTGTCCTCTTTGTCTGCTCCCCCTTTCAGTTGTTCGACAGGGAGCTGTGTATCAAGCAGCTGCGATATTCAGGGATGATGGAGACCATTCAGATCAGGAAAGCTGGCTTCCCGGTTCGCTACAGCTTTGAGGAGTTCTTTGACAGATACAGGGTTATCCTGCCATGGTCTCTTCAACAGCAGGTATGTAAGCAAAAACTTAGTTTAAGGCTAATACAACTTTTTCTGATGGATCTGGAGCCTTTCCTGCAGTAGAAGGTTCTTGGATTACTGCTGGCACAGCTGAGCTCTCATCACATGAACTGTAGCTAAATACATATTTACTTGGGTCTTTGCTGAAACAGTAGAGGTGCTTTTAGGTCCAGTTATCTTTGACCTGCTCCACATGGACATCCCAAGCAGGGTAGCATCTCCATTGCCCTCGGATGTTTTTCTGTAATCACACTCTTCCTTGTGCCTGAACTCCCAAATGTTTGGCCATGCATTCATGCTCCTCCTTTTCTTGCCCATTTGAGCTGAACCACTTTTGTTCATTATCCTGTCAGCCCAGAGGTCTGTAAGACCTCATCTGTTTCTGTTGTTTGCCCTTTGAAATGCAGAGTAATAGATACATAGTACAGCTCCTGTGTTTCGCACCCAAGCCCTAACATGATGATGCTTTTGCACATCAGCTGAAGAATGATGCTCGACAGAGCTGTATCAGCATCTCTGAAGCAGTGCTGGGCAAGGACGAAAGCTGGCAAGCTGGAAAGACCAAGATGTTCCTAAAAGTAAGTAAAAAGGACAGTTTATTGTCTCTTCTACTGAAAAACTGAGTGCTTCACAGTATAGTTTAACCTGCTTGTGCAAGAGTGGAGACCCAGCAGGCCTGAGTCAGAGCTTTATAAACTCCCTTGAATCTGAGGCTGGATCTTTGTTCCTGAAGGCTAAGCAATTTGGTGGGCACAGCTTGGTGTAGGAGAGGCTGGTCATGTTCCTGTGCTACAGTGCTGCAGCTGAAACAGCACAATGCAATATATTGGTCTCTGCTCAGGCCTTGAACATAAAAAAGAACTAGACACCAGCACACTGTTGCAGGGGACCTCCTTGCCCAAAGCATATCTCCAGGGTTAAAGACCATCTTGCTGCAGGCAGATTCTCTATTTGGTTATGGCTATGGCCAGAGATGGTGTGGTCAGGTGGTGTGAACTCTTCCTACTGCAGTTCCATAAATTCATTTTGATCACAGCTTGCTTGATGATTTTGAGCCTCTTTCAGACAATGTGTCTAGTTTTCACAAGTTGTAGGGGTGTCTGCTGAGCTGACATATCCACACCTTCTTTTTAACAGGATCATCATGATACAGTATTGGAGCTTCAACGCCAAAATATACTCACAGATAAGGTTCTTCTTATCCAGAAGGTGATGAGAGGAGTGAAGGACAGGTCAGTGATCTTTCAGAAGGGAATTTGCTTTGGTTTGAAGCAGTAATCTTTGTTTAACACACTCTATGAAGCATTTTTGAGTATGAATCTGTATCTTCCACTAGCCCTAAATTCAGTGCCTGTCAGTGCATCTATGCAGATTTTGCACAAACATTTGTTTGTGCTCAGCTTCTTTATTTTCACGATGCTTTTCAAAACGCAGGGCTGTGTGTGACATGACATGAAGAGGAAGGGCTGGAAAGAGGATTTGCACTTCATATTTCTAGTAAACAGTAGGCGCCTGGAAAGAGGGAAATCCCAATGGAATCTGTGTTCCCCTCAGAGACAGAAGAACTTCCTTATGCAGAATGCTTCTTTGATACAAGACATAGGAAAGAATCAGATAGAAACTAGCTCTCTAGCGAAGATGCACAATTTGTCTGATTTCGTTTCAGATATTTGCAGAAGTGAAATCTAGTCACTATCAAGTAAATGTCCTCATTAAATGCTTTACATCATGATTTGTACGTAGTAATCTTGCATCCCCCGACTAGAACCATGATATAGGGCTGAAACTTGGTTTGATTTAGAAATATTCCTGACAGTAGAGAAGCAAGATCTAATAAACATGACATAAATGCCCCAAAGCTTCCCCCTTTTCCCAAACCCTGCCTGCTATCTGACAGATACCACCTCTCCCTAAAAGCCTCACCTGGTTTTTGGCTTTGAACCATCAGAGCTATGTGCCATTTCTGACAGCCATAGGGCGATAGACAGCTTTTACCGTGGGAAGTTCATGGGCAGTGAAGACACCAGGGAGCAAGTGGCCATCAAATGGGAAAGTTAACTTCTCCTGCCTTGATATAGGGCCTTTTAAGAGCGATCCCGCCACAGCAATGATTTTGATCTGCAGTTGCTACCAGTATTTTTGCAACATTAAGGGCAAAGTCAGCTCAGATGTATGAAGGTGGATTAGTAACACTTCTATCTTCTCCTTTCTACTAGCAAATAGATAACAAAGCGAATACGAAAACACTTTATGAGCTCAACTGATTCATGGTGTTGCTTCACTTGCAGAATAAGCTGAGCCTAGGTGAAATCTCCTAAGGCCTTTATTTACATAAAAGGTCAGGCAAAAAGGTCAATCTGTTCTGTCCTTTCTATGAGCATGGAGAACATATAAGCAGACAAAATGTTTGAGTGAGTATAATTGAGTTCATGTGGTGCAGAAGTATCTAACCAGACTAATGCTTCTGCTGCAACATAATACTTTTCTTGGGCTGCTCAGAAGCAGGAAGAACAGCCCTTGCTGAGCTTCAGACTTGCCCTGGCAAGATGTCTACTAATATTGAGCTAGTTAGTTTAACAATAGTGTTCCTGGCTCTAGTGTTCCTAGAGAGGAGACAAGGCTGAGATCAGAGTGTAGACATCTCATAAAAGGAAAAAACCCATCACCTTATTCTTTATTAGTATCACAAGAAGCAGCAGGAATAACCTATTATTTGTCACCTCACCTGTCCCCCTGCTTAGGAAACAATTTCTGAAACAGAGGAAGTCTGCTGTAGCCATTCAGTCAGCCTGGCGAGCCTACTGCTGCCGGAAGGATTTCAGAATGGTAAGATGCAGGTGTATATAAAATATATAAATATATAAAAATATATATGAATATTTGTGTGTGTGTTTGGATATTATGCCCTGCCAGATTGAGTGGAGTATTAGGAATGAAGATATTCACAACTGAAGGGAGGACAGGCAGGATGACAGGATGTAAAGGATGTAAAGCCCATGGAGGGGACCTCTTAGGATTTGCTGAACCTGTGACCTTTCTGGTGAAGGAGTAACCAAACTAACCTCTGGCAGGCTTGGCTTGGGCAGCTTGACGTATGACTGATCTCACACTTCTTCTAGTCAGGAGTCCAAGGCTAGCGTTTGTGCGTCAATGTGTTGTCCTGCACTCTCCCCCATTCTCTTGGGATTGACACACCCATCTCTCCAAGGGCTAGTGTTTTATTTCCTTCTCCCCATTCACTTGGCTTCATTTCTGCTTTCTTCCTTTCCTTGTCATAACCCCAAGCTATCGTTATCACTTCCTGGAGACACTCCCTAGAATAGGTCCCCAAAACAACGCTATATACTAGATTTAAAGCCAGCCTCAGTGGTTTTGAACCATAATCACTTCTTTCTTCTCCACCTCCCTACAGGTTATGCTGGGTTTTGGGCGCCTGCAGGCTCTCTACAGGAGCCGGCAGCTTGCTAAACAGTATGAAGCGACTCGGACTCTTATCATCAGGCTTCAAGCCATGTGCCGTGGTTATTTAATGCGTCAAAAGGTAGCAGAGCAGAAGAAAGCTGTATGTGTTATACAGGCATATGCAAGGGGCATGTTTGCTCGACGACTCTACCAGGGAATGAAGAAGCAGGTATGCTCACAGATACCTTGTGAACATGTTTCTGTGAAGTCCTGGTAGAGACTTCGTGAACAGCAAGTGTTGCCATAGCATAAGACTGGAGATTTATTTTGGGATGTTTTATTTTGAGCTCCTGTCAAGTATGAAAGCAGAGTTTTAAGCAAACTGATCTTGTTTACATTTGCTTTCTGTGTTTGTTATCACATATCAAAACTTCACTGACAGAGCTGGGATGTTTTTGACAGAAGGGAGGACAAAAGATAAGATGTGCATGCATGTCAGTCACTCCTGCAAGGGAAGATCAATTTCTACACCAAGGCCCAATAATGTCCCTTAGGGATCCATTCACAGGGGAATTCTAATGTGTCTTGTTATGTGCTACCAGAAAAAAATCCTATATTTACTGCCTTGGTGGTCCACAGCACATGGGAGAACTTTGTATGGTTTCCTTTCTGTATTAAAGCCAGTTTGAAGAAGGAAGCCAGTCTGCTGATTTCTGCCTTTGGCCTGTTCCCTAAGATGCTAAATCCAGAACTGAGTCCCTGCTGTGACAAAGTCCTGGTGTGAACAGCTTGTTATGGCAGAAGAGAGCCAGCTCAGCAGTTGTGGTAACTGTCACAGAATGGTCCTGTTGTTCACAGAACACAGGCAAGGTGGAAGCCAGGAATATCCACTTGGAAGAAGAGAAACATCTCATCCAAGTCCTTGGACCAGGAAGGGAAGAAGCTATGAGATCAGAAAAGGTAGGTTTGTTGGCGGAGGACCACTGAATGCTGTGTTCCCTGGCTAAGAAGAGCCTGCTTAGCTCACACCTGAGCACTTGCACATCTACATTTTAATAAAGAGGAGACACAGTTGTAAATCTATGTGTAATGATGCTTTAGAAATGGGACAAGGAAACACATGCACATTTCTGTTTGCAGTGTGAGCTGCCACCTCAGCCAAATATGCACAGTGCTATTACAGCCCCCTGACATAAAACATTTTTAAACTTTAGATAATATTGGGGTTTCTGCTGTCAGGGATTCTGTGGTTTTCCTCTATCATCTCTTGTTGATAAAGGTCTTGAAAAATAGCACATCATTACCAATAGGCCAACAGTCCATAAAGAAGGCTCTAAGAGCAAAGCCCTGCTGTTGATGTGCTAGTTCTTTGCGAGCACTTGGCACAAGCAACTTTTGCCTTCATGTTCCGACACTGCGCTAGCAGAGCTGAACCTCACTGTTAGAACACCTTTGTAATAGCATTTCATCCTCTCACCCATTCACTCTAGCAGAATGCCTAACCAGCTTCTATGTTTAAAGGAATGCCTGGCTGCTCTGGAGAGAGAGAAGGCAGAAGGAAGACAAAGGAGGAATGTTCTTGCCACTAAACCAGCAAATGATGATGTTATCAGCGACCAAGAAATGGTGGACAAAATTTTTGGGTTTTTACCTTCTATGATTGGAGGCCAAGAAGGACAGGCTCCTCTGGGCTTTGAGGTACAGAGCTTCAGACTGGTAATGGGTCATGTCCATGCCTTGCATAAGTCCGTTCATTGCTGGAATTCCCCCAGTGGTCAATTTTGTTTAATTTCTGTACAGTGAAAGAATCACCCAAATCAGCCATCCAGACAGTCTTTTTGGGATCTGCTTTCAGAGGTCAATTCCCAAAACGTTTTGGTCACATGCAGTTCAGGGACTATGTGTCTGCACTTTTTTTTCTTTTGCCCAGCAGACCCTCACCAAATAGTGCATTTTAGCACCATGCACATGTTCTGCTGACAGTGCTTTCAGTGATTTTCCAGCTGAACCAAGCTGAAAATGCATGACCCAACTTATCCCATGTTCTTAAAAGCAAAATGTTGAGATATACCAGTCCTGACAGCTGTGGAGGATGGAACTGGGTAGGGAGAGGTAGGCAGATTAGAATGGTCTTGGCTAGTGTAGGATGTGAGCAGTGAGATAGCACCTAGAATTTCCATCAGCAGTGAGAACAATGAGAACAAGGAAGGTCGTATAGAATGGATGCATCTCAGAAGGACAAGTTCTGAGCCCAAATCATCTGTTGGTAGCAGCTGAAAATGGCTTTGGGGTCTTTGGGGTTAGCTGGGAAGGAGGACCTATGGCCAAGAAAAGAAAAAGAAAAGGAAAAAGAAAGAAGAAGAATGTAAAATAAGAATATCAGAGTACAGGGAAAGAAAATATGTTTCTTCCTCATGTTCTGCACAGGACTTGGAAACAGAGCCGAACAAGCTGGATGAGGTAGATCTGGACATGGTTCCTATGAGTGTGGAGCTAGAAGAGGAAGCTGATGGCTTGGAAGAGTACACCTTCCCAAAGTTTGCAGCTACCTATTTCCAGGGGTCTTCTACACATACACATATCCGGAGGCAGCTGCGGCACCCGCTACTCTACCATGATGACAAGGATAACGTCCTGGTATCTTGCTGCTTGTTGTCGTTAAACCTGCTTTCTCCACAGCCTTGGTTTTTATATCTCTCCTCATCCTTGGGTCCCCTGTCTCTGGCACAGCCCTTGGAACCAGAGACTTGAGAGCCAAGCAGATAGTCCCAAACATTTGTATGGAAGTAGTAGCTCCCATCAGCACTTTTTGGCACTTTGCAAGCGGGAACTTGGCACAGATACCTGCCTAAACCAAGATCTCTTGTAACCTTTAGTCTGCCTAAAAAGGGAACCTGAGCTTTGTTTTGATTTCTTCAGTTAGGCCTTGAGGGCAAAAACAGACTGGAAAGAAGCACCAGAGCTCACCCATCTCTGCTCTTGTTAAGGTTGCAAGTCTGAGTTAAGACAAAAGGGGAAGGCCCGGGCCTGCAGTATTCCCATTGAACCACAGGGGGATTGAAGAGGGATTTCTTCTCGATGCTAACGCAGCCTTGCCGAATGGAGGCTCCCATGCTGCAAAAACTTCACTATCTTTCTAGAACTTTCTACTTCTGGACATGATTGCTCCTGGAAGAGTTCACTGCACTGCTTATCTGTCCAGGGAGATAAATGCAGAGTGCAGTTCTACCAAGATTTCTCCACCTCAACTCCAGCTACAACATACCTGCAAGGTGCCTGTAAAGGGCATGGTGAGGACTTCGCAGTCACAGGGCAAATATGACATTCCCACTAGAACTGCATCCTCTTCCTTTAGCATAGAGTGTTGTGAATGTTGCTCTCATGCTGTTTGACATGAAAGTAAACTCCTGTTGTAAACAGCAGGAGGAGATAGGAATTCAAACAACTTGCACTGGGTGAAGGTAGAAAATGCTTTTATCTAAATCTAAACAGGTAGAAATGGCATGAGGCCATTGGTTCTGCTGGCAGTGTCTGACTGTGCTTTCTGCCATTACAGGCTTCTCTGGTTGTGTGGGCTATCATCTTGAGATTCATGGGGGACCTGCCAGAGCCAGCACTGTTTGCCAAGAATGCCAGCACCAAGAGCGGTTCTGTGATGACACAAATATATGATACGCTTGGCAGGAAAAACCAGGTCCAGTTCAGGAATGACAGCCCAGATATGGTGAGAGGAGCAGGTTATGTTTGTATTTTCATTTCCTTTCTTTGGCTTCTGTGCTGTTCTAACCAAGGATGAGAAAAGCAAAGTAACCTTTTTGTGCTACTGTACTTGGAATGCTAGAAGTGCAAAAGGGCCCTGTCAGTCCTGTAAAGACAATGCAGCAGGAGGGGACAAAACAAAAACATTTCCAATGTAAGCATCTTTCTGTCCTTAATGAATCATTTTTGCTGTGCATTAAACTAACTTTGTATAATGGTAATGTGTGTTGTAGAGACAAGGCAGAAAGGATAACAAGATGTCAAAGGGGATCTCTTCCCTGAAGCTGAAACGGACATCCAAGTTGATGGGGAAGGTAAGAGATGGAAATAAATTGCTTCCCCTAAGTCTCCTTGCCTGGAACCCTGTCTTCACCAGATGTCATGTGGCAGCAACCTCCAAGCTGTGAATTTGCACCCCTGCCAAGCCAGCCCAGCCCTGTGTACAGGATATATGCTACACTGTTCTTTTGAAACCATCTCCCTGTGCACTGCTGTCATTCATTCTCTGGGAGATGGACTCCATCCCTTCCTGCTGGAGAGTGACCCCTGAACACAATTTATGATTGAGAATTGTTGGTATTGCAGAACACTTTGCCCAAAGCCCTGAGCAGACTGAGAACATCATGTGCTAAGGGCTGTACAGGACAGCACAAGAAGGTTCTCCTACCCACTACTAGTGCTGTAACACTTCATTTTATAAGTCAGCTTGAGAACGAAGGGTGAAATATGAAAATTCCAAACTGCTCCTCCACTGAGCAGAAAGAGTTTTATCCAGAGTGATTGAGAAGGAATGTCCCTCAAGTGTGGGAGAGCTGCCTGGTAAGAGGGGAGGTTTCTAGAGCACTCGGGGGTTCTGCTTGTTTTTTTCAGGTGACAGACCAGCTGAGAGGTGGAGAAGAGGCTTTCCAAGAGGACAACTCAATCTCTGAGAGGCCTATGTCCAACCTAGAAAAAGTGCACTTCATTATCGGCAATGCAATCCTGCGTCCTGCCATCAGGTAGGAAATCTGTACCTCCTTTCTGGGACCAGGCAACCATTGCATCATGAAATCCAGCATCCGCTTTCCACAGTTCCAGGGCATTTTCCAAATGCTGGAATGTCTCTCATTTATCTCTGGGGATTCCTGACTGAAAGCCCTAGCTGGTCACATAGAACCCAGACTGTAGGGCACACGCCTCTTTGGAGGATGGTTCAACTTTATAAGAGGAAGCAGATAACTCCCTTACTGCCTTTACTGGTATCTTTATGTTGTAGTTTAGGTCAGCTCCACATACAGCTTTCTGAATACCCCACAGATAGGCAATGAGGCTCAGGGCTGTTACCCAAAACCACCTGAAGATGGAACAGCCCTAGTATGAGGAAGAAGAAACACTCAGAAGAGTAAGAAATATGGAATTCAGGTACACTAGGTGTATGAGAGGTGTTCATAACCTCAGTTTCCCAGTAGCCCTCAAGCAATGTCCCCAGATCAGAGACAGTTTTAAGGTCTGGCTTGCTAAGTACATCAGCCACTAGGAAAAGAAATCCTGCTTACAAGTGGTGTGAGGTTGGACCTTAGGCTAAGCGTGGTGTGAAGATAAGACAGGAGCTAGCTGGTTCTGACCTAACCCTGTGAATTCTCTCCTCCATTCTAGCTTATGCCACACTTTTCTGTAACAAAGCCCATAAGGACAGGCCCTGCTTTGACCACAGCTATAAAGCTGGATTCCTCTCTACATAGTTGCTTTGTTTCAGTCAATATACTCCCCAAAGCAGATCCTCAGCTGGCAAAAAATTGCCTTCAATCAATGTATCACACAGGCTAAGCATTTACTCCCTCAGTCTTTGTTTCATCATTATGTCCATCTGGAAACAAAAACCTCATCCGCCTTTTGTCCTCCCACATCAGACCTGCCAAATGTGTGTTCCAAAAGTCCAGAAAGTTCAAGATTATTTTTAAAGAGCAGTTTCATTTATATGCAGATTTTGCATCTGTTTCCCATATGTCCTTGCTGCAGGCAGCTTGCACTTTCAGAAGCTCAATCTGAAGCACCCTTTCCTCCATTCTCATCCAAAGACTCACTCCAAGTTTACCAAAAATACAAGTTTAAGCAGGTGTCCCCCTATCCTTACCCCAAAACCAACACATAAGCAGACAGACAAGAGCCACAAGATACAAAACACATTCTGTGGAGAGCTTAGAGCAAGTTTCACATATGGAGGGTCAGCAATGCTATTTCACACCTGGATGAGCCAGCAGATATTATCCCTGCGCAGTCCCTCTGCTTGTTATAGGAGGTAACCCAGCATGGGAATCACACTTGAACTGCTTGAGTAACAAGGCGTGGCAAAGGGCACTAGGTGTACCTTGAGCCTTTTCTTGCAAAAGCCATGACACAGTAATTTCCTGTGGTACATTACAGGTGGTACCCTAGCTCAGACCTACTTCATCATGCTGCAGTCATTCCAAGCGTGCAGTGGAAATGTAGCCAGAGACAGTTCAGGCAGTGACTCATTACCTGATGCTTTCATGTGTTCTATTACAGAGATGAAATTTACTGCCAGATTTGCAAACAGCTCACGGAAAACAGCAACAGGAGCAGCTATGCTCGAGGCTGGATCCTTCTGTCACTTTGCCTTGGTTGCTTTCCTCCTTCAAATACTTTTGTGAAGGTACACTACTATCCTCTCCTAGAGCTTAATGCCTTAGCTGACATGGTTTCTTGTGTATTTTGATGTTTTGATACAGATAGCCATATAACTGCCATAGCAGCTGGTGCTGTGATTTTAGCTGAAACCATCTCATCTCATATGCTTATCTGGGAATTCAAATTCATCTCCAAGCCCTACAAAATCCAGTAGAGATTTGGTCTTTTTCATCATTCATTAATTTCCAAATTTAAATGTATGATAAATCCACTTCATCACAGGAAAAAGAGACACAACCAACAATCCATGGCTCCAACTTGACATCAGCCTTCCTCCTAGACCTTAGAGGCAAACAGAATATATATGCCTGAATCGCCAATGTTGCTTTATTGACACCTTAGCTCAAATTATTAATCTAATGATTAAGCTATAATTAATCTAATCATAAATGCTGCTAAACGGACACTACTTGGAACAAGCCAGACAGAAGCCATAGATATATTTTGACATCAGTCTTCATTCCAAGACTGTGAAGCACACAGAACTCATGAAAGACATGACCATACCCTATTTCTCGGAATAATCAGTAAGATAACCAGGTGACCAACCCATGCTGACACTAAATACAAGTCCATGCTTACACCATGCCATCCAAGATAACAGAGCCACATGAACTCCACAAACTCAGTTTATCCAATCATTCTCATCCAATGCCCAATCTTAACCATGGACTTCAACTATTGATATTGCCAGAGAACTTGGTAAAACTAAAAGTAACCATCATTACTAGTCCTAACCTGCAATTAGCCATCTTCCCAGTGCCTTTATTCCTATAAAATGCAAAAAGACTTCAGGCTCTTCAGTTGGAAACACTAAACCTTGCTCTAACCTAATCATAAGAATAAAGTCTCCACTGTCTAGTATTTTTCATGTAGTTAAACACAGTGAACAGACTGACACAAGTCTTCCTCTTTAGACTAAAAGCTCTGCAGAATGAGGTAAAACTTGGTGTCTCAATCCCCCTTTTTCAAAACACTAATTCCATGCTTAACCTTTAATCCTGATGACTGTAGTATATCAGCTGCAGACAGTTTCTTAAGCTTTATGAGGATTAGGGTTTCCTAACTCTTTCTTATACTCTGTGCATATAGTACCTGTTGAATTTCATCCACCATGGGCCCGCAGGATATGCACCATATTGTGCTGAACGTCTGAGACGGACCTATGTCAATGGAGCACGGACTGAACCTCCAAGCTGGCTGGAACTTCAGGTAGCAGCTCCCTTTTTGTTTAATTATATTGACCTCTGTTACTTTATACCGGATTTTGTTTACAAACCTGTGCTAATAGATCTTCCTAAGTCAAATAAAGGAAATCAGTTGCACAAGGGGATTGCAGACCAGCTGCTTCTTAGATACACCTCTTCTGGCTATTCAGTTAGCCTAAATCCAGTGGAAAGTATACCTTAAGAGCTGCAACACGTGATTTGCAGGGAGGTATCTCCATCCACTCGGGGCCCACAGGCCAGAACCACTTCCTGAGGGAAGCTCTGCTGATCATTTGTAGAAAGAACTGAGCAGGGTTTATGCTTTTAAAATAGAAGGAGGAATGTGTATGATAGGGCTGTATTGTCCTTCCCCTTCTTTTAAGTGTCACCCTCATCATTAGAAGTCACACACATACACCCCCTTCAAGTGAAGGCCTCAGTTCAATTCCTTCCTAGATCTGAATGACCCAATTGCCTAACAGTCTCCTTGGGCAAAGTACTTGCTGCAGGCCATCTCTCCACTGATACATCTAAAGTTGTACCCAAAAGTCACCAGGCCAAATAAGACTCACAAGAAGTCTATCAGTCTACACTGTTGTGAGATAATCAGCTCCCCTGAGCTGTGGTGAGGAGAGAACTTGAGGCTAGTGCTGCTCCAGGGATATAATTAATACTTGAGACTCACCATGCATTGAAGAAGCTGTGTGGGCACTGGAAATTCATTTACAAAGAGTTGACTAGGGTGTATAGTGTGCAGAACTCTTAAATCTAAATGGCTTCTTCATTCTTCACAGAAAACTAAGCTTTACTCATAATTTATTTCTCTCATTCAACTCTGACTTCCAGGCAACGAAGCAGAAGAAACCCATTATGTTTAATGTCACCCTGATGAATGGCCAAAGCATCACTGTCCCTGCAGACTCTGCTTCCACTGCCAAAGAGATTTGTCAGTTCATAGCAGATAAGACCACACTGAAGGATTTGTTTGGTTTTTCGCTCTACATTGCTGTGTTTGATAAGGTAAAGTGTAGAAAAATAGAATGAGAGCTCCCTTCTCTTTCTGTGGAGTTGGTACTGTCAACCCAGCCTCACTGAGGACTCCCTCTGACTTTTAGAAGCACCCCCATCCCACTCCTGTGCTCAAACCAAATCAGTTCTGAATCCCAGCTGAATCTCAGGACCTGATAATTCTATTCTGCCTTTCTATGGCTAACAAATAGAAAATTGCAAACCACAGCTGCTTCAGCTTCCAACTTATTTTTCCCAATACCATCCCATGTACACAAAAATACATGTACCAAAGTACAACTTGCACATCCATCTGCTTACCTTTGCAGTTTTTCTTGCTGTCCAGAGACCAGGAGTTTTGGGTTTGTTGTCCTTCTCTCAGACTCAAAGCAGGCACTCCAATAAGCGTTGTCCCTTTGTCCTAGGTGTGGTCACTGGGTGGGGGACGAGATCACGTCCTGGATGCCATCTCTCAGTGTGAGCAGCTAGTGAAGGAGCGGGGCACACACGAACGCAATGCGCCCTGGCGGCTCTACTTCCGCAAGGAAATCTTCACCCCCTGGCACAACTCCCAGGAGGATCCTATCAGCACTGATCTCATTTACCACCAAGTCATTCGAGGCATCCGGTTTGGAGAGTATCGCTGTGAGAAGGTGGGTCTCCTTATTCATCCTCCTGAAGGGACAAAGCTATGTTAACATTTCCACATAAAAAAGCAGGAAGATGAATGTAGTTTTAAAGTGGCTGTGGACAGCCCTTCTCTTCTTAATCTGAACAAACACAGTCCAAGTGATTGTGCCAGCAGCCAGGCTGGCAGCTGCAATTCATTTTGGTTTATGTCTGCAACTTTCAGTTCACGTGGCACCTGGAGGCATGTCCAAAAGGGCAATGAAGGTCCTTTTAAAATATCTTTGCTAATAATCTCTTCGATGCTATGATTGTGTGAAGATCATCTCTCCTTATGCTGGATGACTGTCATGAGTTATTCACACAAAAACAGAGAAAATCCCGTTCCTAAGATGGATTCAAGATTGAACGAGGCTATCTGGACTTTGTGACAGTTTTCTAAGTCTTGTTTAATGGATTGATTGTTTCAGGAGGAGGATTTGGTGGAGATAGGTGCAAAATATTGTTACATTCAATTTGGAGATTCCATCCACAATGAACTTCTGCAGAAGGTGCTCCATGACTGTATTCCAGCAAAACAGCTGAAGTCCAAGCCCCTGGAAAAGTGGGTGAGCCTTATAACCTATGCACATGCTAAGGTAAGAGGTTTGTCTGGCACTGCTGGGTAACCACTCTGAAACACCAGCTTCTGCTTTTTTCACCATTTCCATTTACGAATAGTCTGTTGGGTGAAGAAGGAAAACCATCTCAGCTTATATTTCCCAAGTAGTTAAATAGGGGAGCAGAGAACCTTTACACTCAGTCTTCCATGTAAGGCCCAAGGCGGGGGAGAGGGTGTGTGTGTACAGAATGAAAAAGGTAGATTTAAATCTCTGAATAGAGTCTCTTTTCGAGCTCTCTATCTCCCATCTGACAGTCAAGTCAGGATGGGCATGGGATGGAAGATTGGTTTTCATCATTTCCACCCAAACTGTGTTAGACTCTGAACAGATCAGTCAGTGGGGATTTGAGGGAAATATGCAAACTACATGTCTGTGGGCAGCCTCAGCTGCATGTGGTTTGGCCCCTGGAGGCTGTTCCTAATTTGACTTTCTCCAGGTACCCTTGAGGGCTGCTGGGCATCTCTGGCATCAGGCTTGCTTTTTATTGTCTGCAGATCATGCAAAACAGATTTTACTGAGAAAACCTTAGGTCTCTTTGTCTACCACAGGCCCCATACACACAGGACCGTCTCTCCCGTCAGACTGTGAAGGGACAACTTGTAGATTTTGCTCGCTTTCAGTGGCCTTTGCTTTTTTCCCGATTCTTTGAAGTCACAAAGTTTTCAGGTAATACCTGGAGCCTGGGAGCAGAGGACAGATCTAAGATCTATAGAGGAGGACTTGATAGCATAGGTAAGGTTTTTTATTGCATTTTCAGGTCCCAGCTTGCCCAAGAACCACTTCATTGTTGCTGTAAACTGGAAAGGTATCTACTTCTTGGATGAGTCAGAAAAGCGGCTCCTTGAGCTGACCTTCCCAGAGATAACTGGCATCCACACCAACAGGTGAGTGTCCCAGAAAGACAAGATCTGAAAAAGGCTTCTCTGCCCATATCAGAAAGGATATTCCATGTAAGGGGGGAGGTGTACTTTCCCTGCTGCCCCCCAGGTGATTTGATCTGAGCCTGGAAAGGTGGTTTAGCCTCAATCTGGGAAACAGAAAGGGACAAGTTCTGAGCAGCTTGTAAAGGAAACATTGAAATGACTGAATCTTCCCAGCTGTTAGAAGGGATGACGATCCTGCTCAGTCAGAAAGGTATAAGGAAGCACAGACATGCATCAAGACAAGAATGGCCCAAATAACTAACATAGTTAAGCCATCATCTGTTACGCATGTTGGGAGTTTATATACTTCTCAGTTGTGATGGACCTGATTAGGATAACTGAGGGAAAGAGGGTAATCATTGGTTTGCTCAGGGCACACATCCTTACATCAGATCACTCAGTGATTAGGATCTCACGTACACAAAAAAACACCACTGTAAGGACTGTCACAGATTTAATCAGTTGCCCAGTTACTTATTCTGTAGTGAAGCACTTTTGTACAAACATGATGGAGTCCAGAGTGAACCTGAACCACTTCAGTCCTTCACACCTACCAACTCATGAGAAGGCAAATAAAGAACTACCAATACTCACTGTAAGGGAGTTGTCTGCAAAGAGGTGTAGGTGCCTTGGCTGTAATTGCAGGTGTGTCTGTAACTCTTTCAGATGCTCTGGTAACAAACTGTTCAATACTACATAGGGCAGTGAAGACATTTGGACAGAGTTGTACTCTCATTACACTTCGTGCCGAGGAGTTTGTCCTGACATCTGTAAACAGCGTTGTCATTGCTGAACTGGTGGTCATGTTCCTGGAAGGACTGAAGAAGAGATCACGATTCGCTGTGGCAATGCAGGAGAAAAAATCCCAGGGTAAGTCTTATAACTTTTCTACAGGGTAGGGAAGAAATCTTGGGAGAATACACAGCACTGATTGAAAGAGCCTAAAGAGAAGAGGGAGAACTTCAGCAAGAGTCCCTTTGCTCCAGGAGGGATGCTCAGTGATCAGCACAGCAGTATCTTTGCATACAAATTACCTTTCCTTCCTCCTTCTACTTCTTTGAGTATTTTATTTAGATAGTACAGTGTCCAGCCTGCTTATAGTAGGAAACTGGATCTAGGCTCCCTGGAAATAGTTTCCAGAAGAACTTCAGAGAGATGGTAAACTGGAATTTTCTGTGGAATACAGTTGGCTGGAACAGACAAAAGGGGATTAAAATGTAAACATTAACTTCACCTACTTACAGCTACTGAGTTTCTTTATATGATTTGCTACCAGTTCTACACACAAGGTCAGCATTCATTTAAATCAAATAGAGTTTTGCCATTGCCCTCAGTGCACCAAAATCAGGCTGTCAGAGGAAATGTGATTTCTCTGAAGTCTTACTAGATAATTAGCTGTATTTACACAAATCACTTACTATTACTAATTGAAGTCAGGCCTTCAAAATACAATTCCCTTGTCTTTCACATTGCAATCACTTTGCATTTTCTTTGACTGTCAAGCCTGAACAGTACTCCCTTATTCTGTTTCCCAGAAGACCCTGCCATCCTGTCCTTCAAGAAGGGAGACTTGCTAATCTTCACCGAAGACAAAAGGCTGGATGCAGACTCTGGCTGGATCTGTGCCCAGAATGAAAGGACAGGCAAAACAGGGAATGTATTTTTGGAAGATATCTACATCATTCCTTCTCTGACAAAACCCTCTAGTCAAGTACTGGTAAGACAAGCTGAGCACTCCCTTTGAAGAGACTGGAAAATAAATTATAACAGTGTTAAATATGATTAAATTTATAACTGGAAGTCAGTTGTTCCTCTAAAGTCAGATAAGTTCCGTACCTCCCATTGAAGCAAAGCATTTCATTCTGTCCTATCCAAAAACTAAACATAGCCAAAACTCTACACAGAAGACCACACTTGCCCAAAAGCAATAACTCAAAAAAACCAGTCTGTTCAATTGTTAGGGATTTGAGTTCCTGGAATCTGAGGCAATTCCTGGAAATGGGTGTGCAGTTGAATTTTCCTGCATTCACACCAGGCTTGCTTGGTGATCATACATCTCAAGGGAAGCTCTAAGTGCAGGTAGTTACTTTAACAGAATATGCTTTTTCAGTGAGTCAAGGTTTCCCATCAAGCACTCTGATAACAATTTTGTCTTCAGTTTTGGAGATTCACTGTATTTGATACAGTACTAAAAAGTAAAAAGCTGAAAATGTGGGGGAAAACACACTAGTAATAGGCAGGTGGATTTTTCACAAGTGTTGTGCTTTGGATAATCACATCCACATCCACTACTGTTTGGTCTATGGAAATTACTTCTTTAAGTATTCCCAAGTCTTTCTTGAGTCTCTGAAGATGCTGCTTAGGGAACAGAAAGTCTCCTCTGGCACACAGTACCGAATTTAGTGCATATATGCTGAGTAACCCATGACAATCTGTGCAGAGATCTGTGTCCATGTGACATTTCTACGTGGCTGTGTCATTCCAGAGTTTGCTGATGATGTCTCCAGACCAGAGGAGGACAGCTTCACAGAACTCCTACGTGGATGAACCTGATGAAGAAGATCTCGAAGTGAAGCCTTACACCCTAGAGGAGTTCTCCTATGAACACTTCAGGTGAAACTCTCTGTGTAGTGTGCACCCTAGGAAAGTTCTTATTGATCTTCAGTGACACATAAAGCCTAGGATGTAATGGCATCCCCCTTTTCTGATGGAGATGCCAATTGTTCTCCATAATTGTGACTTTTGATGTATAGAGTTTCTGGCACATGGCCTACTTGTATCTTTTATTTGCAGAAATGCAAAGGTAAGGATTGAAGAACCCCAGCTGGACTTGCTTCTTTGCAGCAGGCACTATTCTTACTTCTCACCCTTCTTCAGCACTTACCAGCTACTGAGGATACACAACATCACAGGCCTTGGACAGCAAGGGAAAAATTAGTCTTCTAAAACCTGTGTTCTGTTTTCAAGCCATCTTCCTTCTGGATCTACAAGAAACTACATCTCCTTGTTGATATGAATAATCAAAAGAGATAGGAGATCACTGTTTTGAGAAAGAACATGACTATGGAAGTCTGTGTGACAGTGACCTCCTGTGTTCATAGCAATACCGATCCAGTAATCCTGTGTTGCCTGCACTTGTCTTTGTCTTCATTCAGGACTCCTGAGAAGGAATCCATCAGCAAAGCTGTTCTCCAAAAATCCCGTGGGCGCAGTCAACTGTGGGCACATTCTAAGGAGCCCTTGAAACAGCCCTTGCTGAAGAGAGCATGCACAGACCCTGATCTTCCTGATTTGGCTTGTCAGGCCTTCATCGATATCCTTTCACTCATCAATTTGGGACCTGAGAACACTCAGGGGAAGGAGGAGCTAGCTGCATCCATTAAACTCACCTCCATTGGGATAATACTGCATCCACATTACAAGGGAGACATGTACATCAAGGCGGGGGGTATCAACTCTGTTTCTCTTATCTATAGAGGAAAGCTTCCTATTCCCTCCCAGTGCTCCTCAACTCCTGCTGGCTCACTTAACTGAGAATGTTGCTTTAGGAATGAGTGAGATCTACTGCCCAGAGCAGTAGCTAATATGCCCAGAGCGAGCAGCTAATACAGTACAAATCACAGCCAAGCAGTGACTGCTGCACAGGGAAAGAGGGTAGTGGACAGGCAGGGAATATATTCCAGACCCTCCTCCCAGTATTTGCCATTAGATATCGAAAGAGTCACAAACATGTTAGGATTCAGGTGAGACTTCTCATTTGCCTTCCAAAATTGGCCTCTTTTTTTCCTTAACAGCACATTCACCCATCATGAAATTCATGGGAGACTATCCCTCAAAACAGATGCACTCCTCTGTGGAAGTCACTGACCAGATATTTGTAGCAGCTATCCAGGAAGAGATCCTACGGGATGAAATTTACTGTCAGATTATGAAGCAACTGACTGAGAACAGAAACAGGTACTCACCTGAGTGCAAGCACCCTGCTTCTGCAGAGCCAGGCTCAAATGCAGGTGGTGATGAGGAACCTCAGCTCCTCATGGTGGTGGGGTGGAGGCAGAGGGGAAGGCTGGCCAAACGTTGGAGGGACACCTTCCTTCTTCCTTTTCCTGAGCAGTGCTATGGGGCTCACCTGTGCACAGCACTTTAGACTACAGACAGGCCACAGAGCATGACTGTCACTCATCTCCCTTGAGCTGCTGCTTTGCTGCCATCAGCATTCAGTGCTAAATTCTGTGCAATATGACATGAGGCAAGCAAGGTGTTACTAAAGCCTTCTTACTCCCAAAGCAGTCTGTGGAGTGAATAACGCAGTGCATAAAGTTCTTACATGCTTTCAGTGACTGCTCTGCCAGCCCTCCATTGGTTTGAAATTTTCCCAATGACAATATTTCCCTTCTATAAGCACAGAGTTCACGCTAGGTCTTTTATCACCAGTAAATACTTCTGAATAGTCATGTTAAGTAGTTTATACAACTGCCTTGCAGAACATTGATTACATGGGCCTTGCCTATGTGTAAGTCCCTGTAACAGGCTGGTGTTTTCTTTCCTCACTCATAAAATGATAATTTGACCTACTTCGAGGGGAACTGAATTGCTAAAGGAGGTTTAAAATAGTACTAATTATTAACAAAATGGTTTGTTTCTAGCTGCACTGCATCACTGCAAAACTTAGAGAAGGATCTTCCATTTGGTTTTCTTTCTTCTTGTTCCACAAATATTAAATTTAGTGGAACATTACTAACTATTAAACAGTAATTTTCATTCTGTGCACTAAATCTTCCAGGCTATTTAATGCATAGTCTGTAACCATGGTGCCAGTGCCATGCCTGATGCACTCTGCCAATTTAGCCAGTGTTTTGAGGGGCGTCACTGATGTGGAAAAAACACTGCTTGAAAGGCAGCTATTTCCATATACTTTCATTAGAACAGCCAGAGCAACAAATCTTTCTTCCTTCCCAGGCTACTGCACTGTGGACCATGTCCTGCTCTCAGATAGACACAAACACCACAGATCTATAAATGGGATTAAAATAGCATGTTTTCATCTGCAAAATCAGAGAAATAAATGGGAATAAGGAAGCTAGGACCTCCTCATTCAGCAGAGTCTGGTACCCATTCAGAGGCAGACCTGCTAACTTTCCCAGCCAAAACCACTTCACACCATTAAACATTTCAGAGCAATTCCTGGGACACAGCTGAAGTGTGTTCTGCTGGCTTTGAAGGTAGAATGACTGACCGCCTCCTGGCTGCAGAGCCTTTCTTACTGGTGAGGGTGAGATGCCAGAAGAACTTTGACTGTCAGATTTCACAAGTCCAGAGGCTGAAAGAACTGGCTTTCTGCCTGAAAGTTGTACAGACTTCATCTGGTGTGTTTAAGAACTGTACCTACCTCATTACACAATACCATCTACGTGCTTATTTTTCAGAGCATGAGCATGCTTGAGGGAAAGTAAAGATGCAAGAGCAAAGCTGTCTAGCACAGAGGGCAGGTGAATATGAACAGCTGATAAGGCGCAATCCAAAAGCATGTGTGCTTGAGCAGCATATTGACAGTGGCTTTCCAAGAGGATGGCACTGGGGCCACTGCTGCCAAGATGAATGTTAAACTGGAGCTTATGTTTATTCATGAGATTTGCAACTGTCATGAATATTTATCAACCAGGATTTAGCATTGTCTTCACATATGGACTCTGGCTGTTGCACAGAAAAATCACTGCCAGTTCCCATGAGAAGGCACTGTTGATTAGCAGCTCTCTGCTGAACAGCAGTACATACCATTATGGGAGAGTGTTTGTTTCTCTTCCCTGTAGTTGGTGTGTGGTCAAACAAAGAATTATATGTGTCTAGAGCAGAACTGTTTGCTTTGTGTTCACAGGTACAGCGTGACCAAGGGCTGGCAGCTCCTTTGGCTCTGCACTGGCATGTTCCCACCCAGCAAGTCACTGCTAAAACATGCCCAGAAGTTCATGGAGACACGTCAGAAAGAAACACTGGCCCTGGAGTGCAGTCGGAGGATTCAGAGAGTGATGAGGTAAAGGATCTGGCATCTCCCACCTGAAGGGGAACAGGGGGTCCCATATGTCAACCTGACCAGACTCACAGGGAAGTCTGCTTGCCTCCCTGGGGCCAGGGTGAGGGACTTCACCAGAAAACTGACTTACTTGATGTGGTCCTGCCACTACCATCGTTTTTTAGTCTTTCATGTGGGCAATGAGGACATCTCTTCAAGAAGCCTGAGACTCAAGAAGTACTTCAAGGGCCTTGGGGTGACTGGTGCAGGGTTAAGGAGCCCAAGTAGTGTTCTCGTCCTTCCTGCCAGTCACAGTCAATGACTATGGTTACATCAGAAAAATCTCACTAATGAGTTCCTGGCTCCGTGACTGATGTCAGCATCAGAATTTGGGGCTTTTTGACCGTGGATCAGTCTACACGGCACCAGGCCTGCTCGTGGCAGATGGGGTATGTCTGTCCCAAAGGGGGAGAAGGATTCTAGCCCAGGAGCTAGATGGGCTCAGAGACAGGGCTTTAAACTAGGTTTGAAGAGGAAAGGGATTAATACAAGGCTTGCTAGAAATGAGCAAGGGGCTAGCATGCCACAGTTGTAGTCCAGATCCACAGGGCAATTTAAATGCATCTATGCATTCTCTTACAAACTTTGAACTAGTAAGAGGGGTCTGTGTCACAGTTACCAACATTATAACAAGTTCAGTATTACACATCATCACTTGACTCCCAGAGCTGGGTATGTTGGTACAATGAACATGACGCAACCAGAGAGAGCAGAAGGGCTACCGGGATTTCAGGAAGCTTCAGCTAAACTGTAGGTGTAAAGTTTTCCTAGACTCTTTCAGGCACTGGAATTACCCAGCTTGACACTCCAAGAACAAGCTTAACCCCAGCCTTCCTCCTTTTGATGCTGCTGTGAGTTACCATGTTCCTGCCACAGACCTCTTCAGTAAAGAAGCTGCCCAATGATTTCTCCCTCCTGCTCCTCCAGTCTCCCCTTTCTCTTAGGCTGGGCCCTGCTTTTGGTCTGTAAGCCCTGTGGGTCAGGCTGGAGAGGAATGCTAACACAGTGGCTGTCTCAATGGATGGTTTTTGGCACTGCTGGGAAAATGTCACTGCACATTGAAATCACTTTTGAAGTGCCTGAAAAATGCATGGCGAGGAGTGCTATTCATTGTTCTTTTTTTCTATGGAGAAGACTGAAAATTTCCTGCCTCCCTATATCATGTGCTATTCATGCTGTAAACCCTGTTGAGCTGTACAGAGCTTCTTTAGAGTGGGGAAACACAGAAGAAAAAGCAGAATGGGCTGTTTGGGAGGAGAATTCTATCTGCTAAACTGTCCCAGATCTGGAGGCCGGGGGATGGGAAGAGGAACAAAGACAAATTTTGTTGTCCTGTGATTAAACCTGCTCTGAATAGAATATTGCAGTTGGAAGTGACCTGCAGTAATCATCTAGTCCAAATTCTCCCTGTAAGTATACTGCTGTCTTTGGAAAAGGGAGCACAGGAAGCTCAGAAGCCTGACATACAATACATAGAGTAGAAGCCAAGTGAGCCCTAGGGTACACCTTTTCCTCCATAAAGAGCTTTACAGCTTCATCCCCAGACTCCTGGCCAGGGAACCAGTGAGCACCCTGATGAGTGTTAAGCAGAACTTGCCTTGGCAACAAGTTCCTAGCTGAGGCTGCAGCCAGGCTGCTGCACTTCCTTGGTCTCCTGTGGCCTCTCTCTCCTGCAAGTCCAGGAATGGATGGCTGAGTAGGGTAGGTCCACACTCCCTACAGTGCCTGCACAGAACCAGAGCACATGCTGTTTAATTTAGTTACAGTCAGGCCTTCCTTCTCCAAATGGAACTGCTATTTCAGTTAATAGAAAAAACCCTAGTTTTCGACTCAAGCTGGGTGCCAGACTAAGCTCTCTTCTCGAGGGACTAGGCCCAGTGTAAGAGAGGAGCTTGGCCCTAAGCTGTGGTGTACAAAACCTCCAAACAGCCTGCTCTGTGCCACTGAGGGCAGGAAAATACCAGCCCCAGAAGGTAATGTGCTAGATCTGTTCTCATTTTAACTGTATCAAGGCACAACTCAGACTTCAGAGCCAGTTCCTTTGCTTTGCTCTGAGATACAATTTCAAAGAACTGGGATTGTACAGTTTAAACTCCTTGAGTCAGTGATTACATGCCAGCTCTTATATAAGGTGTAATGCTTCTAGCAGCACTCCAAACTTTCATGGGACTTGTCTCCTGCTCTGTAACTCGTTTTGTATCTGAACACATCTTTTTGCAAGAGTTAAATAAAATGTATTCCTCCTTGTGGCCACTATCCTCGTATTTCAATAACAGTAATGAAAAACGCTGCTAAATACATAGAAGGGGTAATGGTACTGGCTAGGAAGGTGCAACCTATTAATGCAACCTCCTTGCAGAGTAGAACAGACTTTTAAAATACATGCTAACAGGACCCTCATTTTCTTGCTGTTAATACACTGATGTTTGCAACAGGGTGAAGGTCCATTGTAGCCTGCCCCATCGCATAGTACTAGCATTCTGGATGGAGTCTGTTGTTTGGATGGGATACTGTTGTTCAGTTCCTCAAAGATTAAACACCCAACACTGATCTTTGTTGTGGTGATGGTGGCATTTTCCAGGAGTGGCTCCAGGAAGTGGGCACCGCATCCTGTGGAGGTTGAGGCCATCTTACAAAATAACACTAAGATCTCACACAAGATCTGCTTCCCCAATGAAACAGAAGAGGTGAGAGCTTACTTGTTTTCCCAGCCATGACGTGTTCATGCAGGAGCAAGTTTAAAGCTATTCCATGTTCCTGTTTCTTCCTTTTCTCTGTGTAACAAGAGTCTTGTTATCTCATAGACATTTGATGTGGGAACAAACACCAAAATCCGCACTCTGTGTCAGAGCATTGCCTCCAAATTGCAGCTGAGCTCCTGGGAAGGTTTCAGCCTCTTTGTGAAGATTGCAGACAAGGTAACACTTCTTGACTACTGGGGCGTAGCCAGACTGCCCCCTCCTCTCTTACTTACCAGATCACCTAAGCAACAATGTATGAAGCCAAGCAACAGAGCGGGTCATTACTGCTTCTGTCTTACTAAGAGAATACAATCTAGACTCAAACTTTTAGCACCTGATAGTTACTTTGGGTCTCTCAAAGGGGCTGGATGAAGATGCAGAGTTTCTATTAGTCAATCAGTACAAAGGTAGTACTAAAACCAGAGAAGACAGACCAGTCAATTGCTGGAGAGGTCCCTTCTCTGGAAATGTGATCAAAGAAAAATCTGGGTCTAAGCAAAAGGAGTTTCTCATGTGCTATGTTCCTGAAAAGAGGAACCCAGTATGTACCAAACTTTACAAAAAAGAAATGGCTAAGAATGAGGTAGGCATCTTCAACTTGACTTCAATAAGCAGGTTGGTAATTAAAAAGCAACAGAAGTCACAATAAAAATCCCTGTTTGAAATATAAATAATTTCAGACATTGTCATCCTATTTATGTCTTTTTTTCCCCTTGCCTGTCTTTCCTGCCATAATTATGCTCTCTCACTGTAGACAGGGAATAAAATCCCCTCAGCTTGATGTTTGGGTATGTTGGCACAGGCAGTACTACGTACGACCTGCTAATCCCTCCTTTCTCCCCTTCATTGCTTGGCCTCTTCCAGGTGATCAGTCAGAATGAAGCAGACTACTTTTTTGACTCACTAAGGCAGGTGACAGACTGGAACAGGAGGAACAAACCAGGGAAAGATGGTAAGGAGAATGCCAGCCAGCATGACAAGAAGGTGCATGAGATGCTGTGTTGAACTGGGGAAGCAGCAAATTTATCTAGTAGGATTTACTCCATCTTGGGAAGTGTGTGGCAGAGCCTTATTGTAACTTTTTTGTTTGTAGATGCATGGCTACTGCCTGCACCAGCAGTAAGATCCAGTGACCTGCTGCAGCCAAGCACTGGCTATGAGAAACATCAGAACATCTTTTTGGGGGCATCTCTCCAGAGATTTTAAATTAGTACCAAAGATTTTTTTTTTACCTGTTGCATCCCAAACACACAAGTTTCATAGGCTGATCCTCTTGACAATCCAAGGCTCATGCACTGCCAGGTCAGCTATCAGCCGACACATGTTATTTACACAGTGTCACTCCCATTCCTTGGGCTATTACAAAATTGTTGTCTAGGTTATTACCTGATGATACCAAAGCACAAGTTGTATTGCCAGTATATCAACCAATATAATGCTAAAGACAGCAATTCTGTGCAATTTACCTCCATGTTGCCCAGGGAGGTTGTGAATGCTCCATCCCTGGCAGCGTTCAAGGCCAGGCTGGACGAAGCCTTGGGTGGCATGGTTTAGTGTGAGGTGTCCCTGCCCATGGCAGGGGGTTGGAACTTAATGATCGTAAGGTTCTTTCCAACCCTAACTATTCTATGATTCTATGTATAACATACATTTTGAAATCTACATCAAAATCCCCTTAAATTTCATATTTATTTGTCCTGACTTTTGCTTATTTCATTAAAACCTCCTGAAGCACTATGTATCTAAGACTTCCCTCTTCTTCCGACAGCTGATACAGCTGCTAGGAGCTCTGAAAATCACAGCATAAAGATGGGGGGACACTAAATCACAGTTCATTTCTATAAACATGGCTATAGGGAATGTACCTGCATCAGTATAACAGAATTCAGATGTGCTGCACATTAGCAGGCAGCTCTCATGAGCACCAAGAAATAACAAACACTCGTATTGCAGGCATCTTCAGTTTCTTCTTCCATCTCTGAAGAGCTTGCACTGACCACTGCATGATCAGTATCCAGGGACTGACAACTAATCACTTATCTTAATCACTAATTAATTAATCACTTTCTTGGTCATCTAAAATGGATGGCCTTTTATGCTTTTTTGTTAGCATTTTTTTTTTGTTGCTATTAAGATCAGAATTACATTTCTGAAGAAACTCACAAGCTATTTAAAAACTGCACAACTCTGAAGCGCACAGAGAATACTAACAAGATCTTGTTTCCTTAGGGGCTGCTATGTCTGTGGCTTATAAGGTGTACTTCATGAGAAAGCTGTGGCTGAATGTAACTCCTGGGAAGGACCTGAAAGCTGATTCAATTTTTCATTACCACCAGGTAACCAGCTCCTTAAAGCATAAATATAACAGGCAATGTGATCCAAGAAATCATCCTGAGAAAGCTAAGTCTGCTGGAGTATTACCGAGGCCTGCATTATAGAGCCTCCAGAGGAATGCCTCTGGAGAGCACAACTCAGCCCCAGAAGGTGGCTTATTTCTCACAGTGTTCACAACTTAGCTATATTGCTTATGTTAGGAGCACAGCTCCCTCATGTAATTGTTCTCTGGAGGTGCTAATCTTGCTCTGTAATTGTATGGAGAATCATAGAATGATTTGGGTTGGAAAGGACCCTTTAAAGATCATCCAGAGAACCTGCAGGAATCAAAAGTTCTTGGGATGTCTTCGGACTGTGTTTGGCAAGACTCACATCCTGACCTCACAGCTTTAGAATGTGTAAGCCAGTGTTTGCTTCAGCCCATTCTGTCTGGATTCAGAGCCAGTCTCTTCCAGGAGCTGCCAAAGTACCTCAGAGGCTACCACAAGTGTTCCAAGGATGAAGCTGTCCAGCTTGCAGGGCTGATTTATAAAGTGCGCTTCAACAATGACCACACACAGCTGGCAATCATCCCCAAAATCTTGAAGGAGCTGGTGCCAGACAATCTGCTCCGAGTAATCTCACCAGATGAGTGGAAGAAGGTAAGAACATGAGCTTTCATGAATTACACTACTTGCACAGAGAAATCAATCCACACTAGAGTTTCAGTCTGACAGTCTTTGAAAGCACTATGGAGGGACACTATTGGATGTTGCTGGTTTGCCTCTTAGAATCCAGATTTTGCATCCTCTCTACCAAAGCTCTGAAAGGTATCTGCAGCCCTGGATGACTGTTTGAAATGTGCATCTCTCCTGGAGATATTAATCTATTTCCAGTCCCCAAAAGAAGAGTTAGAGATAGGAAAGTCAGTGATGGGACTGGAGATTGAGGAGCTTGAAGGGAAAGAGAAAAGTAAGATGTGTGCTAAACTTTTCATAGCTTGGCCAGCACATCAGTCACCTTGTACCATGTGTATGCTACTCACAGCAAAAAAGGTCTTTTATCCACCAGAAGGCAAGGTTTCAGCAGGTACTTACCACTTAGTCCACTGAGGAAGACATAGGACACAGTTTCAAACAGAGGGAAAATTCACCCTACGTGTTTCAGCAGAAAATGTGATATATATCTGTGGGTGTTGAACACTGCTTTTCTTCCATCCCATATTGCCCTCCACCCTCAAATCCATTCTCTTGGGCTCCTGGACTCATTAGGTAAGGGACACTGGGGAGGGTCTGACTCTACCTTGTCCCATGGCAAGGCTATTTCATTTTCAGTCTTCTGACTGTTGCTGTGGGTAAAAGACTGATCTTGGTGATGATCTGATGCTGTCTTTAGTGCTAATGCTGGACACTGGAAACCTGCCTGTTTCCAACTGAATGGGGTTTGTATTCTTTTTTCTAAACAGAGCATTACTGCAGCATACAGTAAACATGAAGGAAAAACTGTGGATGAGGCCAAGATTGCCTTCTTGAAAATGGTATACCGGTGGCCAACATTTGGATCAGCCTTCTTTGAGGTGAAGGTAGGTTTAAAGGCCTGGATGAATGGCTTTGATAGTAGACCAGCACTGGGGCATATGGACTGACTATAATTCCATATTTGTGTAAGTATAAAGCTGAATTCCCATAATCTACTAAGGAAAACTCAGTTACTTGAAAGTGACATTTTTATCCATCCTGAACTACGCCTGTTATTTACTGGCTATGTTGTTGTTCTAGTCATAATACCTAATACTACAACTATGCAGTAGTTGTAGGGAGGTTTTAGTTACGTAGATACTTAATTGTCCCATCACTGGTATCCACAACAAAATGCTGCCAAATCTTGTGTCTCTGGGGACTCTTCCCTCAAAACAGAACTGTGCTGATCTTCTCATTCTGCAGTGGATACCTCCAGGAATCATTTCCCACTTGCTACCTTTAATTTGTCTTTGCTAGGTTCTTAACTGGTTTGCAACCAACTATTAATCCTATCATCAGATTGCTTAGGAAATAATGGATCTGATTCTGCTTTTATGTAACAGCTGCTCAAGTCATCAATATATGGCCAAAAAAGTCATCCTTAGCAATAGCTGCACAATATTGAAGAGCTTTTTCTTTCAGTGTTTATCTGGTAGAGAGAATGAGAAGCACTGGACACTGGTAAAGGTCACTGTGCAGTTGATACGGATCATTTCTTCGTTTTCTACTTAACTTGCTCTGTTACTTGTTTATAGCAAACCTCAGAGCCAAATTTCCCAGAGATTGTGCTGATTGCAATCAACAAGCAAGGAGTCTCACTGATACATCAGAAGACAAAGGTAACAGTTGCTTCTCAAGAGTCTGTGTAAAGAAGGATTTAATTGACTGTGCTAATTTAGGGACAGCAACAAGGACCTTCTCCCTGAATGGTAGGAGAGGATAAGAGTCCCTCAATTTATTCTCTCCGTGAAACCGAAGGAAATGTTACTGCCTCACATCACACTTCTTTGCAGTTTCCTGGCAAGGAAACAGTACAGAACATCTCTGAAAAAAATAAGTGTAATCATGATGGACATGGGCAAAGGCAGATGATGGACAGTGCACTAGGGAACCTGCCTTAGACAAATGCTTTGCAGGAAACCCAAGTTGTCTAAAAGACCGGGTCGAATGACACTGTTTAGCACCTCTCTAATCCAAACAGTTTGGTCCTAAGTTCCCAGGCAGAAGTGTTCATGAATATCACTATTTGCTTCTAATAGGAAAACAAATAGCCAGTGAGTTTTAGATCATTGCAAATACAACAGCAGTGTGCTAAGGCAATCACTCACTTAACTTGGTGAAAATACAATATACCACTAGTCTGGATGCAAGAACTACCTTGATCCACTGTGTTTACAAACGAAGTGGGAAAGAAAAGAATGCTCTGGCTTTACAGGTTTTCTCACGTAACAGCCTGTTTTCATTTGAGAAATGTTCTAGAGCTCAGTTTGTTTCCCCTTACAGGATATTTTAACAGTCTACCCCTTCAATAAAATCTCCAATTGGAGCAGTGGGAGCACATACTTTCACATGACAATAGGGAACCTGGTACGAGGAAGCCGGATCTTATGTGAGACATCTCTGGTAAGAAGGGTTTTGTCAACTTACACACAAGAAACTTGCATGTATGAGTCTATGTTTTCCTTTACATCCAGAATTGCTACAAAACACTGGTGTCAAAACAGATGTTAAAGTGCAGGTACAAAAAGCATTCACTGCTATGTCAATAAAACTGAAGTTTAAAACTGGTTCAGTGCTATTTAATGACATCCGATACAAAGCTGTAAGCCACAGAGACACATGAAAATAGTAATTCCGCAAATTTTTCTTCCCAAATCTATCTGAGACATTAAGGAAAGACTGTACTTACCCAAAATACTATGTAGGAGACTTTTTGTCATGCATGGTTCGATCCATCTATACAGTAATGCCATCCTTGTAAGGTTTTACACTTGAGTGGTATCGCTTCTTTAAGAATTGGTTTCAGATTGCCCACACTCTCAGACAAGCATCACCGTATTCATTTTTAAAGGTAAATTTGTAAATATAAAAGGAAAACATGTAAGGGCTAACTTCTCTCACAAAAAAGTTTGGATTCCTAAGCATAAGATGTCAATCTATAGAATGAATGACAAGGAGACAGGGAAGAACCAAAGAAGAAAATAAAACAGGGAGGACATTATAGTTATTTTTGCTTCTGGAGCATTTTGAGAGATGTCAGATCTTTTTCTTTTCTGACAGGGTTACAAAATGGATGACCTGTTAACATCCTACGTTCACCTGCTAATGAATGCTGTAAACAAGCAAAAGCACCTCTCAGCCTGAGAGCAGAAACAGAACCCATGACCTGTGTCTGTGCCAAACTACCTGTAATTTCATCTCCCAGAAGAAATGCCGTTTAATGAGCTTGATGACTGGTCTTGTGATCACACACTGAATGAACTGTGTTACTGAAATGCTACAAGAGAAGCTCAAGTAGGCATGTGCTTTCAAGCATCTGTAATGCTTGTCTGTCTTAGATGTAGTATAAGAATTCCATTCAGATTATGGATTTAGAGAAAGTCCAGCTGGATTTTAATGTAATATGGAGGCAGGAGGATGGAGGAACCGTAATATGAAAGCCTCTAAATTTCCTCTGTTCTTAAGGAGAGATACACATTAACAGTTGTCTTCCTTTTGGAAAGAAAATGCCAGCTTGTTGTATATGTGCCCTTACCAAATGTACAAACCCCTCGAGTCTTTGCAAACAAAGGTAATGTTATTTTTTTTTCCTCCTATTGGAAATTCTAAGCGTGGGGAAATGCCCTTTAGTAGTAGGATAACTGAACACCTTGAAGGGTAAGATGCTGGTTTTCATCCTTTTATCACTAAGTTACGTGCTGTAAGCTACCGTGGACTATGACAGCTACTTACTGTCAGAATCTTAACAGTCATTCCTTTGTGATGCTAAATTAGCAGACTGTCCACTGGTTTACCACTGCCTTGGTTAAATTAGTTTTCTTTCTTCCTTCTACATTTTGCAATGTACTTGGTAACAACTGCTTTCTACTATGCAGTTTCTAGTAAGCATAAACAAACTCTGAAATAAGTCTGGATTTTGGGTCATTACTTTTGCTCCTACTTCAAGTTACAGATGTGCTATTCAGTGCAAGTCAGACTTGAAGAATGCAGTCTAACAGACATCTGCTGAAAAGAGACTTTTCTGCTCTGCAAAAATTTTCTCAGCTTGGAGTCATGCAGACATTCCTTCATGAGACAAGAATTAACAGTTTTAATTTCTCCTGATCTTTTCTATTTCCTGTTTAGCAGGCACTTTGAGTGGTAAAACTTGTTCATATCTCAGACCTCTGAAAACACACAACTTTGGCCCTTTAGGAACCATAGCATTCCCAGAGTATGTAAAGGATATACATACACACTGTGGTGGTTCTAAGCTTAGACACTTACCCCATCAGAGAATAAATATTCCTTCCTCAACAACAAGCCCTTCCTTGCTCACAGTGAAACACGGACATGTCTTAAAGCATTTACATCAAGTTCCTTGAGACACTGCCTGGCAGGGCTGGAATAGCAGCTCTGCTAGATCTCTCTTAATTTGCCAAGGTATGCACAATGGTTCTCTTGTTCCCTCTGATGTGTGTGTGTGAAATTCAAACGGTGATAGGAGTTTTGTACATGGGTGGCAGGGAAGAGCCCCACTCTCTTTGTGCATATGAGTGCCATACTTGTCAGAATAGTTGATCGGTTTGCATGCAATCAGATATTCCTGCTGTAGTGACCATTGCTGGCAATGGAAATGTCTGAGACTAATGATTTGTTTTGTCATCCTATGTAAGAAGCATTCAATACTTCACCTGTACAAAAAGAAATTTTGCAGCGAAACTGTATTGTTTCTGGTTTTTAAATAAACACTGCAGAAAATCAACCACAATGCCTTTTTTTAACAAGGAAATGGAGTATTTGCTCTATATTCATGTAACCTAAACCCACCAAATATCCGCTACAGCCTGTAAACAATCAAACCATCCCATCTATTTGCCATACAACACGATTTGTTGTATATACACGAATCATACTCGCCTACAACATGATTTGTACAGCACAGCCTTTAAAAGCTAATATCCCATCAACCAACACATCACTGGAAAAGCAGCAGAGATCCAAAACATGAGCTCACCACACCACTGCATCAGATTTGGGCAACCCCCAGCATTCCTCAGGGCGTGTAGTGCTCTCTGGCTCAGCATTCCAAATGTGACTTTTCTTTCACTGTACGATACACAACTTTTTTACTTTTTTTGTTGTGTGTGAAGATTTAAAATGTGTTACAGTTAACTTTATTATAGAAACATAAAAAGAGACAGTGTTACAACATTTGAATCCACAATCACGTTTTGGTTAGCACAGGCAATGTGCGACAGAGCTCCACACAGTGCAGAATCCACACTGCTCATCAAGGCCTGAACAGCCTGAGCAGCAAGTAGCTGCTAATTTTTTTACTAGGTCTATACCATCCTCAGCACTTAACAGTGCTTTACAGACTAGTGCAACTACATTTATTATGTTTGCCTGCAACCTATTCCTTCACCATCCAACCACTTTTAAAAAGGTGTCAATCACATCACAATACAAAACACACACCATCTAGAAACTCTGCACAGGTTGAACAGTATTTGCCTACATTGCACAGACTGCTGTAAAAATAAACACCAGGATGCAAACCCTATAGAGTAGATTTGGTTGCTGTAAAAAGACTGTGATTAACATACCCTTTGAATACAAACAAGCTTCACATAGTGTGGTTTCTAACAGCAAAACCATTTCAAGTGTATTCAGTGAATATTAGTGATTTTAATTCAGTATGTATAAATATGAATGTAAAGTATAGATGTATATAATGAGACAACAGCTTTTGGTAAGCGTAGACTTCTGAGCCAAGTTCAACCTTGATGTAAATCTACACTCTCCAGTGGTGTGATACTTAGGATGAATTTGGCCAGCATGTCTATTCACAGCAATGGAAAAAAACATGCAGCTTGTTTCTGACCAAGCCCTTAACTTTTAAAATACCCCAAAACCAACCAACAAACAAACTGACAACCAACAAACCTGTTATCCTAGCAACACATTAAGGAAAGTCTTAAGTCTGCACTATATTCTACTTAGTTTTTAGGAAGTGGACTTGAAGTAGGGGAAGGTACTTTTATTAAACTATTTATAGTTATTTTTCCAACTCCTTCAATTCCACTATCCCACAAAAGACATGTCAGTAATACTCACTCCCATAACTCTGCACATTGTAGGCTATGGGCAGCAGAAATATAAGAAAAATAATGGTGAAACATTACTAATTTAAGAAATACTAAGGGAACATCACCCTCCGCTAATACAGAGGTCAGGGATATTTTTCCCTCCAGTAATTTGGGAAATGCTCTAAAGATAAGGACTTAATCCAAATGTTAGATAACCAACAGCTCATCAAAGACAGTATCAGCTATACTTTGAACACTGAAGCTTATTAGGTCTGAGTTGCAAATATGAGACAAAGTGAGAGTACACACTCTACCTCTACTTACAGTACAAAAGTAATTCCATTCACCTCTACATACATGCATTTTCCATTGCTGAACTTGAAAGTGGCCACTGAAAGAATATTACCTATTGCCTGCTAGTTACATAGTCTTTCCATATTTACCAGTAGCTACTTGGCTATGTATTCATCCACATCTTTCCAGAAGGCTGAAGATACACAGCTGCTCAGATTTAGGATTAGACATGCCCTGTGACTAAAGTTATAGGAACAGACCTGAATGCTTCATGCTGAGAAGACTCTGCATAGCATACTGAACTGAACCTAGATTCTTTGCAGTGGCCACATACTACTGCACCAAAAGACATGCTGCTCTTTGTGCCCTTAACTACAGACTATTTAAAGGCTGGTGAGAGAAAAGTGACTACTCACATGGTCTCCTAAAGCAGTGACAAAAGCAGCTACTATTACTGTAAGCTACAGTGTATATTGTTCAGAAGAGGATGAAGAGTTCTACTGTTAGGATTAGGCCTGTCCCCTCATCAGTGTTATAGCAGATGCAGTATATCCCATTTGAAAGTTTATGGTAGGTTATGGCACCAAAAAGCAAAGCGGCTGAAGGAATCTGAATTAGCAAAGCCATTAAGTATCTAAGAGATGGTCTCACATGAGGGATTCTTACCTGCACAGAGTTAACAAGGATTTCCCACCACTGCTGTGGTATCACTGGTGCAATTTCATGGGTAGTAGCTACAGCAAGTGTGTGAACAGCTGTCAATGCTTTAGCTATTACCTAATTTAGATATATTTTGGGCAAGGTGTGATGGCAGTGAGGGCAACTTTAAGGTAGATTATTGCCCCAATCTAGTTGCTTCTCACACATGCAAGAAGTGAGGAAGTTCTAACTTCTTGCTAGCTAATTCTCTTGGGACTGCAGGTTGGTGGCTAGGCCCAACTGTTGTGTTCATTTGACCTACTAAAATAGCCGCTTCTTGGAAGATTTAAATCATGCAAGGGACAGCAGTCCTCCAGTGCCTTTCATCCTGTTGACCTTGTAAAAGGGCAGGCAGAGACTTCAACTATTCAGGCTGCTCAGCTTAGTTCAGGACTAGGAACTATGGAGGACACCTACGGAGGTCTCAGAAGCTCCCCATGATTATAGAACACCCAAATGAACTCAGGAACAGCACTGCTGATGGCTCACCCCTGAAGAAATATCAAGGATGTTCAAACCCAGTAAATTTCACACAATTTTTATAGCAGAGACAGGATCTAGAAACTTCACTAGTGAATAGGCAAAACTACACAGCGGAACTATAGGTTAAGATGTACAGATTCATGTCTGAGATCCTCTCTTTAAGTACACTCAAGTCTTAATAAGAAAGGTGATAGAAACCTCTTATTTGGGTGAACTTTTTAAGAGAAATATGTCCTGGGTTTTTTTTTCCTGCATAGGACCACATTTGCTACAAGCCATAAATATCAGATACCCCTTAATGTAATTAGGCTCTCTGAAGCATGACCAACAAGTGTGCCCTAATCTTTCAAATGAAGTGAGAAGGACAGGGAAATTGAAGTGCTTGACACCATATTATCAATTTGATTTCATCATGCAAATGAATAACCGAGGCTCCAGCCACACCGCCTCAAGAAATGTCAGCTGTGCCAGTGGAGAGGACATACTTTGTGTTGACCATTAGAAGCTCCCATGTAGTAGTAGAGAACAAATGAAGAAAATTTATAGTGTCAGTTTCTAACAAAAATCTTTCTTTCACCATAGCAACCTCCTCATTAAGGAGAGCCTAACTATCCTGGAGAGGCTGGTAAGGCCTTGACAACTGAGATCTCCTTAGTACCGAGCAGCGAAGCAGCAAAGCAAACTTCTTCAGCTGCCTTAATACTGGACCTAAGTTAGACAAGTGAGCAGCATAGATGCCATAACTATTGCTTCCTGGGCTTTCCCGGTAAACCTGCAAACCAGAAGGACTGCAGAGCATCCATATATGCTCAGTAAGAATCTGGAGAAAGATCAGAACATTCTGCATGTAGCAAAGAGTGACATCTTTCAGAATATTTGTCTACATGTTAAATGTCTTCACCTAGGGCTAGAAATGTTTATACTTCAACTGAAAAACAGCAAATCATACATTTCTTCCATCCCTACACTTAACCGCTGTTTCCAAATTCTATGGAATAGACTATGGAGGACTGGAGAGAACTACAGTTCAGCTGAGAAAGGAAAGACTGTGTACAATTCACAAGGCAGAATAAGTTGTTATTAGAAAATTAATAACCAGCCTGTAAACTGCTCAAGCAGAAATCATATTTCTCTTTCTGCCAGTGTTAATAGATAACAGCTTGAGAAAAGGGATAGTCAACATGAAAGCTACATTACCAGAAGAAGGGGAAGGTACTACTTATCTTTGGTTTTACTTGTTAGTAATTGCCTCTGTAATCAACAGCTGCTGCTCACAGCAGCTTATGACTGTAAGAGTGCAGTCAGTAGACTGACAGACCTGTTTAAGCAGAGTTTAAATCCAGAGCTTTCGGTTGTGCCTTCTTGGATGTCAGCTCTGACAATTTCTTCAGGCGTTTCTTCAGTTCCAGAGGGAATTTCTCATAGCACTTCTTGCATACAGGCTTCATGTCAAACTCCACAAACTTATTCCTTTAACACAAAGGACAACAGGCTATTAAAATGCTATTTGCAAACCGCATGCTTCACTAAGTCTCCATGCATCTCTGTAAATGCTGTTGCTTTTATTCTACTGCATGTATGAAACAACTCGCTTCCTCATCTGGTCATGTAAGTACAGAGATTGGTTTCTTATCAGTGAACTAGCATCTTCAGTATTGCTAGTTAAATAAGGAGCAAGATTTTGCTATATACTTCTATGTAGCAGCCTAGAATAGCAATTTTGTTATCACAGCATGGAAGCATCACTTCAAAGGTCCTCTTAGTGATGAATTAGAGCTCCTTCATGTACAAGGCCAGTGGGGTCAACTCAGCATAGTAGGCTGAGGGTTTGAACCCAAGAAAGGAAAAATGTAGGACTGCTTTCTGTTCCTATTCTACATATTTAAAGTAACTAGCATCACATTTTCTTTCAAAGTAATTTACGTAATTGCAAATAACGCCACTGAGGGGAGCATCCAGACTAAGGAGACAGGGAAGCTGCACATATTTCAGGACAAGCAGTTACTTGAAGTTCAGAGCCCTCTTTCTGTACTGTTGAATGAGTTCTCCTCTTACACAATCTTCTTATAGGACAGATAAATAAAGGAAAATATTTTAGAGAGGATGCTGAGTCCCAGCTCCCTTTGAGTTCTGAAATCAGTGAATTACAAGCACCCACTCCCTCATAGCAAAGGTATACTGCCCCTCTCAGAGGCACTGGCTCATGGCTCCCCCAAGCCGATACCCTGCCTTAGAAGCAAATGTCTCATATGGTCCAAAATGTAAACACTGACTTACTTCAGTGTAAGCTTGATGTTGCAGGTGGAGCAGGAGAAGCAGTTCACACACCAGGCCTTGTTAAGAGCTGATACCACTGCAAAAGCACAAAATAAGAGGAAATTGCTGAATTATTTGAATTTGGATTTGTATCCAAATTCAAATGAGGCCAGATGTGAAAAGAAACACTGATGCTTTGCAACTGTGGGACTGCAACAGCTGCACTAACAAATGGAACAAGGACAGCAACCTAAACCAAGGAGAGAACAAATCTTACCATCTCCCTCTATCACGTGGCTGCAGTTGTAGCAGACATCTCCAAAGAGCTGCACAGCAAAAGAAATAGGAACTCATATTACTGACTTGCCATGGCTCCCAAATTACACAGCTGGTGTGAACATTAAATCCTAACAAGCAAAGAATTCCCAGTTGCAGCAGCACCCAGATATACCAATTTAAATCTTCTGAATAACTTCTCATACACTTGCCAAACAGTTTATGTTCCTTTGGATCTCTACCACTAAATAGTACACAACCTTTTTTGTTGATGCCTCACACTCTACTACTGTTATGTTATCTTAAACTCCTGTAAATGTGGCAATTTGGAGAAAAAAGGATCAGTAGAGTATGATCCTTACTGCAGACAAACATCTCCTGTTGCTCGGTTACAATCATCAAAATAAAACCTTGAGCTACATTCAAAAGAGTAACACTTTTATAAGACTAACTTATCTGACAGAAGAAAATACCAAACTCATAGCTGTTCAGTAGAGCCATACAGAAAAAACAGGATTTGACTGTCTTTTGAAACATACTTTTCTTGTGCTTTAGACAGTAAAACATTTGTCTTAGGCCTGTAGAAGCAAGTAATTATCGAAGAACACACAGATAGTTTTGGAGTATAATTACAGGGATTTTAATCACAAACCATGGTCAGTGGTTTTATTCTGTCAATGGCACAAAGAAAAATTAACATCCCTATGACATTTTTATTCTGTCTCAGCATCACTTTTCATATCTACCACGAAAAACTGTTTTTTTCTGTTAAATCTCACTAACTTCTTAATACTGCATCACCTCTACACATTCAGAGTATGCAAAATCTGCAGAGCTTTGCATATGTAAAATGTATTTACCAGTCAGAGCAAGTACCTACAGGATAGATGGCAGAATTTACCTGGTTATAGTGGGTTTCACAATAAGCCAGTCCTTTTTTCTCATAGTGTCGGTGACCCAAGAATGGCTTCTCACATTTGGCACAAACAAAATGCTGTAAAATGAAAAAAAGACATTCAGCTGCAGGCAAAACAAGTGTTCCATCAGCAGGGAAAAAAACTGCATGGCTACAAATCATGGCTTAATATGAGACACCTGATCACAGAATCCCAGACTGGTTTGGGTAGGAAGGGACCCTAAAGCTCATCCAGTTCCAACCCCCTGCCATGGGCAGGGACACCTTCCACTAGAGCAGGATGCTCCAAGCCCCGTCCAACCTGGCCTTGAACACTGCCAGGGATGGGGCAGCCACAGCTTCTCTGGGCACCCTGTGCCAGCGCCTCAGCACCTTAATAATGAAAAATTTCTTTCTAATATCTCATTTAAATCTACAGTGTTTTAGTTTAAAAACTGTTACCCCTTTATGTTTTAACAATACTCAGATAAGAAAATCTTTATAGAAGCAAAAGAAAAGAGGAAATACTTAGTCTACTATAGCAATTAAGAATTGTATTAAAGATCAGTAGAAGACCTGATGAAATAGCAATTGCCTTTTTACTAATAGACTTGTGGACTACTATCTTGTTTGTGTCAGAGAGGAGAAACAGGAACATGAAATGTGGTTGATATGAATGTACTTCAAATCAGCAGCATCCCAGTTCAAGCTCTAGGAGGCTTAAATCACTAAAAACATAAGCCATTAAAAAAGTTAGAACAAGCTATTACAACTCAGCTGAAAGTTACAGAAAGAATGAGCTGAAAAGACTTAAAAAGCAAGAATTGCACTGGCTCTGCCAAATTACAAATCTTAATACTGTTACAAACCTGTTAACCGGGGTTGGAGAGGATATATCCATGTACATCATAATAAACAGGTAAATTTATTAGCAAGCAGATGCTGGTGCATTGGGTTTGCGTTGGCTAGGTAGTGGGGAGGCTACAGGGGTGGCTTCTCTTCCAAAATGTCTCCTGAAGGAAATTTCAGATTCAGAGAGGCCTCACCTCAACATGCCATTGCTTTCCCAGGGCATTGACCACTCGTCCCTCAATGGGCCTGCGGCAGGCTCCACAGATAGGGATTCCCATCTTGTCATGGCAGGGCAGGCAGTACAGTTCTCCCTTCAGCTCCCGGGCCTCAGCAGTCAGCTCCTTCCTGAAAACACAAATATGGCACTGAAGTAAGAACACCAAGGGAAGCTCTTTCATGTGTGATATGAAGTTTTGAAAGACTAAGCTTTAAAGTTAACCCTAACCCATGGAAATATTCATGCTACAAATGCAGACACAGTAAATTAAGCTACTGAAACACAGTTATTGGCAACTCATCTTTCTAAAACTGTTTTCTCAGTTTGCCAGACAAGAGAATATACATGGAATATTGTATCTTCAGGTAGATACTCTGGCAGAAATACAAGGTACACTTACGTGGAACAATGATGTATCATGCAAAGACTCAAGTGAATGGGCTAGCTCAGGTACAAGGACTATCTTAGTAGTGCTCAGCACTGAGCCATTTACTTTATTCTTCAGCACTGACAGCCAATAAGGGCAGTACTGTGGCCCAACTATATTGCCTTCATGGTAAGTAATTCAGGTCAGACAGGTATCAGCACTGTAATGGACTGCACCAGAAGACCGACACATCTCACCAAGTAATCCTCTTTTTTTTTTGCACCCAGGAATGCAAAGGGAAACTATTCTGAATAGCTTGTCCACAGCTGCCTTTGGACAACACTATTACTGCAATCTGCACACAGCCTTTCAGGTAAGTTTATACCAAGGAACTATTTCCATTTTCAGTGTAAAAGAGCATCACTCAATTTGAGGATAAAAGAACACTGAATGGTAAAATAAAACTGAAGTCTCTGTAGGCTTTCCAAAGTCCTTTTGATTTCTCCTCACGCAATTTCTGTTGAAACAGCTAAGTTGAGAACCTGGAAAGGACTGCACTGCTTGACTTACTGTTTGTCTCTCTCCTTTTTAGTCAGAGTTTAGGCTATGAGAACATACCCACAGTGGGTGCAGTTGAAGTGATCCGGATGGTAGGAATCATTCCGAAACATCAGAGGCTGCTCCTCAATTATCAGGTGGCACTTCTGACAGATGTATTTGCCCAGTCCCTTAGCTTTTTCACGGTTATGGCATGGCCTGCACAGATGCCTAGTTGGACACAGGAAGGAAAGGAAAATATGAAGAAATTCTTTTTCCTAAAACAACATACAGTGTATGCTGTAGGATGTACTTTATGTAACAGAAGGAGTGTCTTCTGAGGTCAGACTAAACAGTGTAGTATCCTGTCATTCACACCAGCTGTACAGAAAAGAGCATGAGGATGGAGCATGTATTTCATTAGAATACTCTTCCAATATTCACTGATTTATATCCCATAAGGAATATCACCTGTCATTCTTCTAGGTATCCTTTCCACTTCTTCTACATCTTTTCTGAAAGGTGGGCAAGGAAAGGTGGCAATTCCCTCTCTCTATTACTAACTATGGGATTCAGCCATAACAGAGGCATTACAGCACTGTGAAAGAGTAAAAAAATATCAAACCAAAACAACATTGCTTGAATGCCTTTACCATGGCTGGATTCCTTAGTTTTCAATAGCTAGGACAAATAAGAGACCATTGAGTATGAGCTCTTCTGCCTACAAATTCATTTTATTCTCAAGCCAAAGAAAATGACAAACTGATGGCAGTTTTGCAGTTTTATGCAATAAATGTAACTGTGTTCCTATCACATGTTCTAGAACATATTACAAGTGCAACCTTGAACAGGTAGAAAAGCCAAATTTATGGTAGAAAAAGGGCAAAGGCATAAAAACTTCTGCAAAGGCTAATGGAATCCACCAGTTTTAGCTCAATATTTAGCAGCTCTGAGAAGCTGTTCAGTTTACTTGCCTATTACCTACCCCTCTAACTGCAATGCTGCAGGCTGGCAGGAGTTTATGATAAAATGAAGATGACAGAGGAATGACTTCTGTGGGGTTCTTTGTCACAAAACAGACGAGCCTGCTTAATTCCTTTCAAGGTATCACTATGTGAAACACAGAGATTTACAGGTCATTCTCAAAAGGCACTAGACAAAAGGGAAAGTTCAAATGGAAAGGGTAGATTTATGGCTGAAGTAGTGGGATCTTTGCAGGGCCCCTTCCAAAATTCTGCTGTGATGAATCACATACCCTTAGATCTGTAAAATGGGCATAAGAATACAACACAGATGTTGTTGTGAGACCTCAAACATTTATGACCCTCAGCTGGCAGGCGCCTGTCTAAGTGCTAAGTATCATTATTATTCTCTACAAATCTGAATCCTCCTGTCAGCAAGAGTCTCTCTCCAGGGCTGGAACTACTGTGAGCCCAGACGGAGTCCAGCAAAAGCAGACAGCACCCCATTATAAGGAAACATGCAGCTGTGCTCATCTCAGCATAAAGGCATCAATTTTATTCGCCGCTGTCAAATGCACAGTAATTATACAGGGCAGGACATAGGGACCCTGAAGCAAGTGTCCTGAAAGAGACCCCTCTCATTCAGCTCAATAAGGTGCCTTCAGCCATTTGCACTGATAAACCATTATCAACCCCTCCCCGCACACAAATCCTCTCTGCTGTCCCATAGACCCTCCTCTATTGCAAGCAAAGGGAAGTGTTGGACAGGCTAAGCTGTTACCATAGCAGCCACCCCTCTCCCCCTCCCCACTCCCACCATGGTGGAATTATCCCATTCTGAAATGTCCTGTTGTGTCTATTAATACCAGACTTCCCCCAAACAATGCTACTCTCCACCCTCCTAAAATAATCAGGGACTCCAAGAAGTCTGTGTTCACGGGTGGGAGTTCAGTAGCAGCTTTTAGTAGCACCATGAACACTGAAATATTCATACAGTATATTCATACAGTATATTCATATCTGTAACAGCAGCAGCAACCCCAGTGCCAAGAGCTCAGCTGGGATAAAGACTTCTCTTCAGTGCTGGGGCATCCCCTCCCCTTCTCTGTTGTGTGACTGAGCTGATAATGCGCTATCAGAGCTAGAAGGACGCTATATAGAGGGGCTCCCCTCTCCACCCTCAGCAACACTGCAACTGCATGCTCTTTTGGGATCATCTTGGTTCACTATTGCTGCTTCTACTTGGTTTGCTGTCATCAGGATTTCCTTCAGATTTTCCCCAAAAGGATCCTATACATCACCCATAGGACTGCACTGTAACGAGGTAAGAGACAAACTTCTGTTAGCAGAATAATGAAAGAGCTTTCCTAACAACATTACTTTTAGCTGATATCAGTGAGATAGAACGACACATGCAGAGGTGAATGAATGTACTGGAAATGCCTGAAACTAAGAACCGGCAACCTTTTTGAACTTCAAAGAATAATTTCCTTGCTCTGCTTTACATAACTGCTCCAAAACATAAAAGGTCCTTGCTGTTTTAGGTACTTCTGGACCTAAGGTACATCCATTTGTACCAGGAAAGCTAACAGCTGTATGGTAGGTACATCCAGTGCTCTCTGACACTGCCTTGATGCTCACAGAAACAAGCATTTCAGCTGAAGGGTGGGAAGGAGTGGCTTTTCAGGAGAATTTCGGTCAGAAGTAGACTCTTTTTAATGAGCACTTCCAGTGAAAGCCATTTGACAAAGACGCTACAAACATAATCATAAAATACAACAAAATAACCATACCCCCCCCCCCCCCAAACTAGCATCACCCGAAACCAGAAACTGTTCGGGCTGAGAGCAAGTACAGGTATTTCTGAGATCCACTACAAACTTAGTAGTTCAAATATATAGTTCAAATTTATCTGCAGCGGGCATTATAACAAACGCTCCAAACTAGCCAGGTAACTAACTTGTGATGAGCTAAGTATTTCTTCTGCCTTATTAATTGTTTCATTCATGATATATGGAGCATCTGCTGAAAGAGTGATCAGATTGCGCCTGTACTGACAGCCTAGTGGGTTGTTATCTTGCTGGCTTCTGAGCAGAAGAGAAACAGGGCATAAAATAAGGTCATTTCAAATGAGCAGCAACATCCACATTACAGCTCAGCCCTGGGAGGCCTGGGATAATGGCTCATTCCAGAACAGTGCCCTGTTTAGCAATACGTAAATCACTAAATACTCACAGAACACCAAAAGAGCAATCCAAGTGGAAATTATTGGACAGTGAGCCAGATCTCTAAAGGAGTTTTCTGTCTGTGGAATCAAAGCCTCTTGCACCATATAGATTAGCACAAACTACACATTCCAGGTCATTTGGGAAGGTTTCTAGTTTGCTCTTAGCATTCACACAGACTAGTACAAGAAGCTTTCTAATACTTTGAGTGCTTTTTGTAAGCATAACAAACCAAAGAAAAAACCTAAACATTAAACACATATATTTTAAATTGATAGGATAAGCCCAGGCAAAATGGAAATGGAACTGTACGTAATAGCAAAGGACTTTCCACAGGTCCAGATAAGTATCAACGGCAGACTCAAAGCTGCCATCACTGGGGACAGAACTCTCAGCCTTTAAGTCTTGGCTATTCCAAGTCTTGGCACTGACACTCTGCTGAATCTGAATCCCAGAGATCCTCCTCATGAAATGAGCTCAAATAGTTTTAATGTATCATGCTGCTAAACCCCTAGTATTTAGCTTGTAAACAGGGAAAATGTCTGCTTACTGCTTCGCTTCCTGAAAGGATTTAAATCATTATCCTTAAGACAAGAGACATTCCTATTTGCTCTGTTAGACAACCCTTGCTTCTGCCTTTTCAGCTGGTCTGAGCTGCATTACCAGTGTCACCATCACGTATAGAGCCATCAGACCACCGAGCACTGACAGGTGTCTATGTATGACATGATTGCATTTTTCACAGATGAAAAGCATACTTAAACCAAGTGCCTGACACAAAAAAAAAAGAGGCTACGCTGCCAGAACATCAGGTGAGAGATACCAGTGCAAATTAACAGCCAGTAGAAAAGCATGGCCTCATTGTATTCCTCCTTTGGCATGCAAGACAAAAATACATATTTAAAGTAATTCCATCCAGGGAGGACAAGCATTTGCGTATGTGACACACATACTGTCACATACATACTTGTGTATTACTACCACATACAAACGTCAAAGTCTTGTGTTCAAAAACACTTGCATGTTTTACTCTGCAAGGGACAAATAAACACTAGAAACAAAAAATGCAGGCTCCTCTGCAAACCAAGGAAATTCACATGGAAAACTGCAGCAGGGCATTTTCCTTTTATATATGAAAGCAAGATTTCACACCTATTCTTTTACAGATAAAACATCCCTTGGAAAAAAAGGGCTGTACAGTCTTCCCTGCACTTCTTGTGATTATGAGATGATAATCTGTTGTCATCTCTAGGATTACAAAGAAGCTGGCAGCAAGCAGTGAGTACCCATACTCTCAAACCTAGAGTCTTTTTGTGCCATAAACATGCAGAGTACCCAGGCAATGTGTGGTGTCAGAAGGACCCTGTGTGGCCATGTGAAGACATTTCAGTTTCTGAATTTCATTCAGTCTCCCTTCTGTTGGCTTTTGTCTCTTCAACTGTGAACTAAACACAGATGGTCCAGCAGATTAATCTCCAGCTATTGTAATTTTCTGTCCACCTGAAAGCAACAGCAGCCAGACAAAAGATGGCAATTACCTTGGGATTTTGTTTACATTTTCCAATAGATGGGTTTGTCCTTAATCCCATTTAGGTTTCTCAATTAGCCACCAATTTTTTTAGACATCTGAAGAATCAGTACTGCTGGGAAGCTGGATGCATTGTGTAATGCCTTGGATCAACTGTCTAATGATGTAAGATCCCTGCATGTAGCACAGGTTCTGCCCAAGACTAAAAATTTGACCTAACAATGTCAGGAACCACCTTAAAATTTTATATCTGTCAAGGAAAATGGGTATATTTAAAGATGTATTCAATATTATGGAGAAATGGTCAACCAGTACAAAATGCAATGGTGAGCACAATGAAGGTACTTCTGTACATACTGCAACACCTCAGAGGAATCCAATAAACAGAGATGATGCTGGAAACTCAGACTATTTCCCCACTACCTAGATCTACAGTGGAGGAATATATAGAAAGCCATGGGCAGGTATCCAGAAAATCTTGTCACCTTCTATTGATGCTATTCAGGAGGCTGCAGACAACTGAGCTGCTACTTGGAAAAGGCCCTGAATAAGCTAGAGTGGAGTTCAGGCTTTTGAGGGAGGAAGAGAGGACAGAAGAATCAGCTGCAGGGAAGGATGGTATTTTGACAAGTAACCAACAGCATGAGCATTACTAATAATCATTTTTGAATCAGTTCAGTGCTTTCTGCTGTTCAAATGAGATGCTGCTACTCATCTGAAAAGTTTCTTCCTATATTGGAACTAGATGCATTGCCCTAAATACAGGGGATATATATATCCCCTGTATATATAATAATTCTCAGAGATTTTCAGGAACCCTGCAGGCTTTTTTAATAACAGCAATATCTGACCTGTCTTCCAGCTCTTCTAGGAACAGGACAGATATTCTAAGCTAGGTCACCTTACAGCAGATACCTGTGCTCAGAAAAGCTGACTCATTGTGAGCTCTTTAGCCTGAATCAGGCTTTCAAATTAAACATAGCAAATCCTTTCTAGCTAGACATACAGAACCCACTTCCAGTCTTCCATTAACCAGATGCATAAGCATTGCACTACTATCTTATTTAATTCATCTCAGCCCAAGTTGGAGACAAGCTCATAATCAGATAGCTAGCTCCCTGTTGTGGTTCCTTCAACAGGAATTAAGGTCTGAAAAACGCATCTAAGCAGAAGGTATTCAGAATTTTAATATAAGGTTTTAAACTCGGACAGGCCTGTCATATTGAATACCAGTATCAGCTAACAGTAGACATCACTTATTTCCATGTGTGGGTTTTTTGGGTGTGTTTTGGGGGCTTGTTTCTGTTTTTCTTCACAAAACCAGGCTCTTTTGTAATATACTGTCTCAATTCTTGCAGAGTTTGTTTTTTCCCTTCAAAATTGTTGTGAAAAATGAACGGTCCAGCAGATCTCTCAAACCTACTCTTCAACTGCTCAAATCCATCAAATTTCTCTTTGGAAACCTCAGAGCAATGTGGCAAAGAGACACACCTTGAGAACATCCTTTTTGCAACTTTCTACTTCCTGGATTTCATCCTGGCTTTTGCTGGCAATGCCCTTGCTCTTTGGCTCTTCATCTGGGACCAGAAGTCTGGCACACCTGCCAACATCTTCCTGATGCATCTTGCTGTGGCTGACCTGTCCTTTGTGCTGGTACTTCCTACCCGGCTGGTGTACCATTTCTCTGGTAACCACTGGCCATTTGGTGAGATCCCATGCAGACTCACTGGCTTCCTTTTTTACCTCAACATGTATGCCAGTATCTACTTCCTGATGTGTATCAGCGTTGACCGCTTCCTAGCCATTGTGCACCCTGTGAAGTCCATCAAGCTCCGGAGGTCCCTTTATGCCCATTTGGCATGTGCCTTTCTATGGGTTATAGTTGGGGTTGCAATGGCACCTCTGCTGCTCAGTGTGCAGACAGTTGAGATGGAAAATACAACTGTCTGCCTGCAGCTCTACAGGGAAAAGGCATCACGTCATGCCCTTGTGTCCTTAGCAGTGGCATTCACCTTCCCGTTTGTTACTACAGTGACTTGCTACTTATTGATCATCCGAAGTCTGAAGAGTGGGAACAGAGTGGAGAAACACCTGAAGGAAAAAGCTATCAAAATGATCATCATGGTCCTGCTGATCTTTCTGGTTTGCTTTGTACCTTATCACGTCAATCGCTACATTTACATTCTCCATTACAACGGAACCAAAACTTCCTGTGAAACGCAGCGTATTCTAGCCCTCAGTAACCGCATCACTTCCTGCCTCACAAGTTTAAATGGTGCCTTTGACCCAGTCATGTATTTTTTTGTAGCTGAGAAATTCCGTGAGGCTTTGTGCAATCTGTTTTGTGATAAAAAGACTGCAATGTTGCCTCAAACATACGAGGGTAAGACAAATGAAAGCTCACTAAGTGCTAAATCTGAACTGTGAACACAACTCTTGTCACCGCTTCAACTTAAGAATGCTCTACTCTACCAGAACCAGCTGAGAGCGCAAGTATGCAGTGAGATAGTACACCCGGAGTCAAACCCACCTTGAGGAGGGAAGTTCTGTTGTTTTTATGGGACTGCAATTAGCAAGAACCACTCTGACAACAGAGGTTGCGTGGTTTTGTCTTACTGAAACTGCAAACACACGTACAGTTCTACTGATTTCCAAGATGTGAAACTGAGGGCTCAACACTTAGGAACAGGGAAGGAAGCAAAGAAGATATTAAACTCATATATTTAAAACCAAACCAAACCAAACCAAACTGAACTCCCAAAGCATCCACAACAACTCTTCCTCTGCACAATGCATACAGCCTACTTAACATTTTATACTGTGCCAGCTCCTGAGACACTCCTGCAACGAACCTGCCTTGATGAAAGGATAGGATGCCTGCACACTGTGTTCAAGTCTCTGAATTCAAAGCGCTTAAACATCATATGCAGAAAATTGACACTAAATGGTGGAAAGGAAAAAAAAAAAGACCAAAATGCTGCACTGCACCCAACCTGGACTGGAATTAAGACAGGACTTACAAGTCTTTTACTTCTTCTCAGCATTCAGAGCTCAAGTTGAGCACTAAACTTCACACTGCCTTTCCTATCCACCCTCTGCCATTGTCTAAAAGCTGCAAGCAGAAGTAGGACAACTTTTAGTATTTTGCCTCTTTTAAGTAGCTCCTAGCAAAACATCAGATATCCAGGTAACCCCCAAAGTAAAGAATTGAAAAGGGCTGTTTAGGAATACAGCCTTCATCTTAACCACATACTGAATTATAAAAACATGAAACCAAATGGCAAAAGTGAATAGGAAGCATATGAAGGAGTTCAGTCTACTTTGCCCAGAAGAGATTTGTATCTTTGAGGTGTTTTAGAACTTTTTTTTTGGTGACTTCTCTAGCAAGGCTATTCCCTCACTACAGATAAAGTAGGGATTATCTTAACTATCCTCACTGATACACATCATATCCAGTCGAATATGCCTGGAAATGACAGGCACACTAGGGAAGACCAGGTACAATGAGAAGCAGGAAAAAGAACCTAAAAGTTTCCAATATTATTTCCTAGAAGACAGCTTCTATGCTATGGAGATAAATATTAAACGAAATAATGTAATTTATACTTTTTATGTGCAGATACATACATTTGCATATCTCTTTTCAATGCTCTTGGGAATGAATTCCTTACCTGTTTAGATTTGGTCCACAAACAATGAAATCAAATATGCTTTATCTTGCTTGAACTGCTTCAATCCTGGCTGCCTTCCCAAAACACCCTCAGGGCTATCACAACAGCCCATTCTAACAAGCTTAGGGGTCACAAGAAAATCAGTTATGTCCAACTCCAGAAACTAATTCAAGGAAGTTGTATGAAGGATGGAAGAGAAGAGAGAGTTGAGAGGACTCCCTGCTGGACAGGGTAGATGTGTATAGCCCTTCTTTCCCTTTTTTTACCATTTAGTTAGTGACAATATAATCTCTAGGAAACTACTAGACTTTGCTCAAGACATATGAAAGCCTGAAATTAACTATGAATTGAGCAACAGTGTCTGCTAACTGCTGGATTGTTTTATTTTCTTATCATGGTATGCTTTTGTACAAGTGCCCTGCAGTGTTGTTTTTTTTTCTTACTTCTTAATTAAATGCATTAATCAACCTTTAAGACTCTTTTTTATATTTCCATATATAAAATGAATTATTTCAGAAAAACAGGGGAACAGGCTTTCCTGTAATCCTCATGTTATTCTCTTACTCTTTTGCTATACTTGATTTCCTGTTCAGCAGCTTACTCCATAAATAGCCTGCCCAGGATCACACAATCCCTTTTACTCACTTGCTATTTAGCCTTTTGCCTGAAATCCCTTTAATTTCCAGAACCCATGCACTATGTAATAAAATTCGAGCTTTTGCTTTCTACATGTTTCATTGGATGAAGAACACTGTTCTTCATTCCATTTCTCGTCTCCTATGAAGCTATTCCTTCAAGCTTCTTCTATACCTTTTCAAGCTTTACCTCCCAGTGTACAACTAACTGACCACCCTCAGCATCTCACCATCATATCAGTAACAAACTGATTAAACTTTCAGAGCTCCTGCTCTGTCTTACCTGCCAGCATTCCTCACAAAACCCAGGTCAGCAAGTGCTACATCGCAGAGCTCACAGCGGAAACATTCTGGGTGCCAGTTGTTGTTCATTGCCTTGATAACACGCCCAATAATGAACTCACCTGCAAAACGAAAGCAACACCTTGAGATATATGCAGAAAACAGTCTTCCTGAAAGTCTACTGCCCTTTATAATCCTTCCACTTCAATTTCACAAGAACTAGTAGAGTCTAACTTTGAAAAATACCAACATAAACCAAAACAAAAACCCCACAAACAAAACAACTACTCCCACAACCAGGATACCTCAAAGCACTGCTGGTATCTCACTTTGTTTCACTCCAGAGCTCTTTAAAATAACCTCTGCAGTGGTAAGAGGTTTGCACAGCTCTCTACCTGTTACCCCACGGTACTGGCCTGCACCACATCTTACCACATTCCCCACAGCAAGGAGCAAACAGCATCTGAAAGTCATGTTCACAGTACTTCCGACCTTCAAACTGGGAAAAAAACAAGACAGAAGGAGCCCTCATGAGTAACTGAACTACCCTCGTGTCTTGACAGTTCAGCATGATTTTCTTTTGAAATGATCAAGTCAAGGTAAGTCAAGTTTTGCAGTTCTAGCTCCCCCTCACCTGTTCTTAAACTCCTAAGGAATTTCCATAAGGATATACCCAGATATGGCTTTGGCCTTGCGGTCAATTTGCTAAATTAATAGCAGTGCTACTGCAAGATGGTAAAAATCTTGAAGTTTCCAAAGCCCTTTTCCTAGAGTTGACTTTAATTTCATTATTGCTTTATTTTCTATTACTCATGTAATTCAGAACTTCTCCTCCTACATGAGGTTAAAACTCAAGCCGAATTAAGAATGCAGCATATTTAAACCAATGTGTTATTCAAAATGTGTGCTTGCACACAGTCTGTAAAAATACTTCAACCTTGTTTTTCAATAGATCCACCAATTTTGGAAAGGTTGGGTATAAAATGTCTAAAAATAAAGACCAAAAAAACACTTTTGCCTTACGAAATATTAACAAATAGTTTCTATTTTCATTTGAAATTCCTCTTACCCCAAAAGCAAGCATACAGTTTTTGTTGTTACTGATGTATAGGAAGGAACGTGTAAGAATTAAAATCAGGGAAACTAGGTCCAAAGCCCCTCCAAAAATAGCAACAAAGGTTTAGGACTAAGAAATTAAACATGTGAGAAAGATGTAAAATCATATCATGGGCAGAATTTTCATCTAATTTCTTGTATTTTAATGTAGCTGTTTCTCTTCTCTTACACAGTATGCAATCTCACCTCATAAAATAGTCCATCTGGGAACTGACGGAAACACTGAGCACAGACAAAGCAATTTTCATGATAAAGTTCCCCATTGCTGTTGACAATCTTCTCTGCAGGATCAAATCGAGCCTGGCAGCGTTCACATATTGCATTTGCGAGAGCATCAGACATATTACTGGAATAAAGACAAGAGTAAGAATATGAGCAGTGTCACAGCCAATTACACGAGTATAATGATACCATCCAAGTTTCCCCCAACTTGGGGAAACTTCCCCCCACACTTTTCCACAGCTTTAAACTCCCTTTTACAATAAACAAGGACCAATGAGTCAATTCAGCACTGACATAGCTCTAAATAATGTCCTTGCTACTCACACGTGGCAGAATGAGCTCAAGTAGCAGACCTACCCATTGCACGCTTTTGGCTGCTTCCCCAGACTTTCATCCTGTTATGTCATCCTGCTAGTGGCTCATAGCAAATATCCACCATTTTAAATAAACCAGGAGTTCCAAGAGTAGCAAACACAATGATCCTGACTTCTTGGAATTTCTACTCTCAGGATGTACACCTCCAAGGATTCTTTGATGTGTAATAAGCACTGATATCCCACTGCAGTCTCCCTTTCACTGCAGGGATTAACAGGGCATTTTCCCTTCTACCCAGCAATTCATGTGTACAAAATTAATTAGAAAATAATTGCATACAATGCCTCTGTCTTCCCAACAAATTAGTTGAAATTGTCCAAGTGTTAACAAGGTATGGAAAGAGAGAAGTCACTCTGGCTGGCTTGGCAAATGCATCAGCTCCATTTCCTCAGAAAGTGAGGCTAAAGAACACCCAAGCCACACTTGCAAATCACGTAAAGGTCATTTCCTCTGTCGCCCCTAAAATGTGGAATGACATGAATCTCTTTCACAATATTTTCATGCTTGCCGTCATGGCAATTTAAGTTCGCTACATACCAGCAGAATGCAGCTTTAAAATCATACACAGCATGGCCAAACAGGGAAGGAAAAATTTTAAGGAGTCAGTTTCTTGTTGCAATGCTGTTTTTCTTTTAACCACCAGACTGTCCAATAATATAAAAAAATCACTATTGTTTCACTTTAAGATATAGAGAAGAACTCTATTTTTCGCTTTCTGGCCACCTTCTGGAGTCTATGATTCAAAAGATAGCAGGTTTATAACTGGGAGTATAACTTCAAGCATGTTAAAGATCTCAGAAAGATCTGTGTAGTACTTTCCTGAAGTACATAATGTATAAAATGAAAGATGGCTTGGTTTAAAAGTGGTTTTGCTTTCTTTTCATATTCAAAGCTACTTTGAAGTGAATTTCCATTGTTAATGTTATTCTACAACCTGACATGCTACCTTCCACACCTCTTCATAGAGAACAGTAATTCAATAAGCATGTTCCAGTAGAAGATTCTCTTTCCTCTGCTCAGAGGCACCCTTGCAGAAACACCGTTTGTATCCCAGGGTTTTGTGCTCTGAGCACAGCTAAAATGAGCAGGCAGAAGTGCAGGCAGCAGCCTCATGCTCCCAAGGCAACAAAACCAGCCCTGTACTTCAGCTGGCCCAGCTGAGCCAAATGGATCACATCTGCAGCCTGTACAAACATCCTACACTGTGACCTTGAGTGACCCTTCCATAAAAATAAGACTTTCTTTCTGCCCCTGCAATTCCAAGGGTGGTAAAGACCAAGGAAGCTCCTAATAATTTCAAGGATGGAGTACTGATCTAGCAAAAATTTGTTACAACTTGTTTCTTTATTGCAGTATGAAGGAGCTCAAAAAAAAAACCCAAACAGAAAGGGAATGGATTTATGGACAAGCAGGAAACTCCGTAGTTTCATAAACCAGAGATCATAGGTTAAACACAAAACCATCAGTGTTTGCAGCAAAGCCAAGAGACCTAATCGGCTTAGTTTTCAGTTGCTACTCTTTCAGTTACATCATGCAGAGGGGTACCAGGACTTGAAAACAGAACATCCCCATCAAGTATTCTTTCCCTCTTGAAAAATTTGATGCCTGAATCCCAAGCCATGAGCTAGGCAACAGCCATGACAATGAAAACCTCATGTCAACATCAGCAAAAAAGCTCCTTTGGGTTATGGCAGAAGAAACAGGCAAACAGTGTTCCAGAGTCTCATGGTTTCCTACACAACAGCGAGTATTACACCCTACACACGAACAGCAAAGCATGATTTGAGGTTGTGTATGTTGGGGATCTCGTGCTTTAGTAACATAAAATAAACATTTTAAAAATCCCATAGGATTTTTCCTTTCTTCAAATGGACTTTAACAACACTCTACAGCCCATCACTGCAACTACTAACTCCCCTGTTGGCTGAACTCTGAAAGAACAGAGATGCCACCATTCCAATGGCAATGTGCAACGACTGCAGCCATGTTCCTGTATGAAACATAGGGTAAGCTCACAAGTGCGACAGTTCACATCAAACACTACTGAGTGTACTTATCCTGGGAGAGATTCCCACACAAGCTGAATGGCTGTGTTGGTGAGAAAGATAATGAAGAGGTAGGGACTCACTCATAAGAATAAGGCTTTCAGGAGCCTCCATTCTGAAACCAGCATTTGAGGGCCGTCAAGACAGAGTAACCCCACAGTAAACCCTAACTTCTAAACAATATAAAATCTGTTGTGAAATTTAAATTCCTACTGAAAGCCAAATGCACTATTATTAGCTGTTCTATCTTCCCTTAGCACAAAGTACGACTTTGGATTAACTTTTTAACTCTCAAAAGAGTAATTTACCTCATTCATTTGCAAAAGGAAGGGACTATCTAGAGCCCAAGAGTTTATTTACTGTTCTGTTGATGCATGATGATTCCAAAGGTCCAACTTCTAACTATGGAATTTTGCTCAAGATATCCCAATACTTCTTTAACAACACAATATTATACACAGGGAAAAACCACCAATGCGCTGGGAGAGGAAGAACAACACCAAAGGCACCCTTTTGATGGTGGTGTCAAGAATGATCACAAAAGTTTGACTTGCTGTGTCCATCGTAAGACATTTAGATTTGAATCCTCCCCACAAAGGACAGTCCCCAATATGGAGTGCTTCTTGTATTCTGTTTGCTGATCTTTTTGCAATTAGTTAAATACAGAATCTTCCTCTGTTTTAACAATAAGCTGCTGACACAAAGACAGGAAAGGCTATTAAAACATGACCAGCGCAACATCCTGAAGTTATCCTGTCCTGTGCAAAGCCCCAAAATACAGTGCTCAAACCACGCTTTTTCCAATCTTTCACCATTACATGCCGCATCGTTACCAAATTACCAAAGTACCTACAGAAATGAGTTATTTACCATTAAGTGTGGGTTTCTTATGCTTTGACTTCTCAGAAGTACTTAATATAAAGTATTAGTATAAACATATAAAGAGAAAAAAATCCTTTTTTTATAAGAAGTAAAAGTTAATTGGGAGACCCATTCTGTGTCACCGGTACAGGTTTGAAAGCATTTTGCTTTCTTATTTCACTAAAGTCACTATCTTCTAAAAACTGGTTTCCTATATATTTGGACTAGCAAATGTCATATTTTTCACATCATATTCTCATATAGGTTCAAGAAATTGGGCCTGCATAATACTGTACATCTAGGGGGGGATATCAGATAAAAGGGTTGGACTTAAATACCAGCAGGTTCTATACTTTTACATCCTTTTTTAAACATTTGTCCACAGGAATCTAGCACTGGTGACAGGTTGGGGGAAAAAAGACAAATCTAATATTTGAACTGCAAAGACAGTAGAAGAGAAACTCCAGCCTTTGCACTAGTAGAATTCAATAGCTTAAACACAGATGAATCAGACAACTAGACAAAGAGGAGAACAAATGAACAGTCCCAGATTTCATCAGGTCCAAGAAAGGAACTGCAGGTGCAAGGAGTGCTTTAAATTGTCTCAAAACCTTTTGATATTTAGCATCAGAGGGAGTTCCCCATCACAAGGCTGAATGAAGAATTACTTTTAATACAAAAATGACCAACGACCTTAAAGATACTACAAAAAGAAAGGAAGACAACATTTCCAGATGGAAGAACCCAGGGAATTTTCCAAATCTCAGCACACTGACACTGCACCTATGCTAGGGAATCCTAGAGAGGTACTCTCCGCTCATTCTGGTCTACCAATAGAAGCTGGTGTACACAGAAGATATCACAATATCATAACATTTACATGATCATTTCTGGTATGTGTACACACAGAAATGCCTAGGATAAAGTCAAACACCTAGAAAGCTGTCACTAACTGTATATATCATAGGTGCCAGTAGCTAAGATAAAAACCAGAACACTCCAGGAGAGGGGCTTCTTCCCACCCCCATAGCATGGTTGAGGATTTGTGGCTTTAAGTCCTTAATGTTGACCACGACAAAACCCAAAAAAAAATTGCCAGACAACACCAGACCTTATGATTCATTTCACAGACAATGACTAATACAAAGAAAAAAGAAAGAGGAAGGCCACCAGTTCATGATCTTCTGCTGATAAATAGCCCTCAACTACCTTATTGTTCTTTTCACTGCAATGGACGTCTATCTGGGCAACTTTTGCAAAGTGATTTAACTTCTTTAAGGTTATTACTAAGCTTGCCATGAAATCCCATTTGTTAAATGTATGCTTTGTCGTGCACTTGATAAAACTATGCACACAGCTTAACAATTTAAGCACTTCTCCTTGCACTGAATTTTCAGTTCATTCCCTATTTTTTTCCAGCTGGCTAAGTAAGAAATGCATAGCATTTCTCTCAGCATAGCTTCCTTGACCATACAGCCCCCAATCTCTCTTAACAAAACAAACACTTTTTTGTTCTTATTTTCTACACAAGGACAACCAAAGTAAAGAAAAACATACAAATGAAACTTATGGTCACGGGGGGGGGGGGGAAGCAACTCTTTACAGCTCCTTGTCTCTCCTTGCTGTTAACAGAAGCCAGCTGCCACACATTTCAACTGAGAACAACGTCCATATGGTTGGCCTGCAGGGGAAGCCACAATCAGAGAGACCTTTGAGACCAGGAGCAGCAATGGAAGTCTATGGGTATTCACACAGAAAAAATCCCTGTGCCACAGGTACTTTGTAGTCCCTCTCAACACAATGCAATATTTATTTTCAGTGAACCATGACCAGTTACTTAAAAAGACACACACTTAGCGGCGTTCACTCAGCCCAGGAAACATCAACAATGTAAAGAAAGGCACAGGTTTCAAACAGATTATACATTTTACACAGGAAAAACATCCTTTTATTATTAAGCATGTACCACTTCACCTACAATGTGTATTTGATAAATAACTCCCTACATACATACAACGTTTCTCTTCTTCACTTCCATTTATCTCAAAGGAGTTAAAATGTTTGTTTACCAGCACTGATAAGACAGACCATTCCTGAATGGGTTCATCAATTATCACCCAACTAGCAGCAACTCTACTTCGGATTACTCTCATTTGCCTGAAGAAAGGACATAAGTTATCAGGACTTACCAGGAAGGAGAAGCAAAAAACATCAGAAGCTCAAAAACTGTGGATAAAATACAAGTAATTCAGGAGATAAAATTCCCAGATAATATCATCTATTATTACCAGCTGAGTACAACCAAAATATGTGGATTTACGTTTACTTTTCTTCCAGCTCCTGAAATGGAGCTGACATAGAAGGCAAATGAGAATGAACCTTCTTCTCCACCAAAAACCATACTAGTGTAGCGCCAAGTACTATAAACATGCTGCTACAGGTTACAGTGAAAGAGTTAAATAGCTGGAAGCAAACTACATTTTGACAATGTGAGGTGACTATATCTGGGCATTTATCTCCTCATCCTTCCTATCTCCAGCTCACACTCTGCTGTTTGTGTTCCACTGCTGCTTCCTCAGTGCTTACCTTCTTTTCTCTCACAGGTCCCTTCTATGCTTCTTACTCCCTGAACAGCATCCTCTGCTCAACGGCATCACCATTTCTTTCACTACCTTCTTATCCCCATCCTCACTAAATTCTCACACGTTCACACCCATGACTTTGTGTAGGAAAACCTGAAAATTTACCAACTAAATAATAGCTTTAGGCTAAAAGACAAATAGTGGGAAAAGTAGGGCTCTAGTCAGGGACCCACAGTTCAAACTAAGATGCAAACCAGCTCAATCACAGGTAAGCATCAGGTCTACCTCCTGCTAAGAAAAGACTGAAATTCAAAACTTGTGACTGCTACAAAAAAAACACTCCGCTCCAACGTGCTCATTGAACTCCCCAGTGACACAGAATTCAGATCCCATATTGCTGCTGCAGCTCACAGTTCTCCCAAAATGTAAGACACTGGTTTTAGTTCTTGTTCCTTTCTCTCCTGCCCCAAATTAGCTTCAACTAAAATTAAAAAGTAAAGGAAAATTTTGATCCAAAGCACAGCAACAGCAATGATCAAATGAAGCAAAGGAATTGTCTGGGAAGATTTAAGAAGCTTTGGTTGATGTGTTCTAAATAATCTCAAGCAGCAGCTACACACAAAGCTTCAGTTTCTGCCAGACTGGAGCTTATAAAAACCAAAATGAACCAGCTTACTGTTAAGGGTATATGTGAAAAAATGCACTGCTGCACCCTACAAATAAAGGAACAGTAGAATTTAATCAACATTTAGAAAAATGACTACATTTCACCATTTCTTTATTCCCACAGTACCTTAATACTTCACCACTAATGACACCAGCCCTAATGTTGGTTCTGAACAGTCTTGTACAGTGCTTCAAAATGGGGAAGGTTCTCCACTGTTGCTTTCCTGTTATTGTTAAAAACAGAAAGCTTTCTCATGAGGAAAGTCTTTTCCTTCGTAATCAACTTGGAAATGGAAATAAACAGACTTCATCCCCTCCGGCTGTGTGCAGACAATTCCCGCTTTAAACAGAAAAGACACACCATCAAAACTGTACATCTATCAATTCCTGGAAAATGATTCAACAATGCCATTCCTTTCATCTCAGAGACATACCCACGTATCCCAGCTGCTGTATCTGTTCTGTTGCTCAGGAGTGACCCTGTGCCACTTAGCCGATCCTGCCGGCGTTGATAAAGTTTGGAAGATGCCAGCCCTCGAAGTCTCAGGCCAGCCATGGCACCCAATGCCACTGTGAAGGGGAAGGCAGAGAGACAACTGGAGCAAACACTGGCAACACTGATATTCAATGAGTCACCTTCCTTTTGGGAGTTGCCTTTACATTTTAGAAGAGCTAAAGCAGGATGCACAGACCGCAGTTCGAGCACTGTTTCCTTCAGTTCATCTGCCACTCTCCTGCAGTCTTCAAGATCAGACAACCTCTTTCCTGTATTCCACTAGTAATTACCTATTTAAGCCAGCACACCAGGAGTCTGTACCAGGAAGTCATTCTGTGTTAGGCTTGTACAATGTATCTATATAAATTTCATGAGTGAGATTAAAACAAAAAGTCCTGAGCTTTCACATAATCAATCCACTTAATTTGAGAAAACTTTTTAATCAAAGCAACACAAAAATATAGAAAACCAAAATGGATTATTAGATCTCTTGAGAATAAACAGTTTAGTTTACTGCAGATCCATATCTGACCCTGGCATCTCTAAGGTGGGTCCCTGAAGGCTGCTGCATCACAAAATGTCTTAAGGATTCCACAAACAACAGAACTGTTCCTTCCATTTGGATAGAGCATATTCCAAGAAACAAAACCATAAGGATTTTTGCTTCCCGGAAGCACTCCAGCCTGCAGAAGTGGCATGCAGCAGAAGGTCAGGAAGCAGGGAGAAGGAACATACTTGGCATTCCAGCCTCCAGAGCGCTTTGCTGCGAACTGAACAGGGCCTTCGAGCAGGAGTTTGCCCTTTCTATCACCAGTCCTCTCCACCCACCCCTGCAAGAGAGAAAGAGGCTCACAGCACAAATGGCTCGGCCCATTGTAGGGGGCAGAAAGGGAAGGATTTTCAGAATACTGAGGTCAGTTTTTAAGAGGACAAAGGGAAAGGATTGGAGGATGGGAGCATCTGAGTCAGTGTCATTTGATCAGCAACACCATGAAAAACATCTCAAGAGTCATTAGTAATAAATTATTTTTTAATAAATTGTATCAAAATGAGGATTTTTATTGCATGAGAGTGAAATATATTCCACAACTAGAACCTGGAGAAAGTGAGAAGTGATGACTTCCTAAGTACTAAATGAGTATGAACCAGCAGAGATCTCTTCTTCTATCCTTTAAAGAAAAACACAAGGGTTTGCTAGGACCCAGCAGAACAGGCACAAATAAAAAACACCGTAGATTCAAACTCAGGAATTGGCAACCTCCAAACCTACAATTCACCCTGCATTTTGTTGGGAGTTTCAGACTGCTGACCTCTGACAGCAATCTGCCACTATCATTCTTTCAGTTTGCATGTGTGCTTTACCCATTTCTACTTTATGATATAAAAGGAACAGAAGAAAAATGTCCTTCATACTGGGTGCTTTTGCTGATTTCTTAAATTTTAGAGCAATAAAACACTTGTTCTAAATTGTTATATTAAATCACCTTTTACTTTAACCACAAAGCAGAATATTAATGGCACCAAACCTGTCAGAGCTTAAGGAGCATCTGGACAACACTCTTAAGGCGTATAGTTTAGTTTTAGGTAGTCCTGCAAGGAACGGGGAGCTGGACTTGATGATCCGCATGGGTCCCTTCCAACTTGAGACATTCTATGATTAATCTCCCTTAAACTTAAGCTATCTGGCTAAACATCTCCTCTCTCAAACAACTAAGCTTTTACTCTTCTGACTCATACAACATGATTTTATTGGTTTTCAAATACTCACTCTTCCACAGCAAAGTATGATTCTCTTCTTCAAAAGGGAAGATGAGGGGATTGAAGGAAAAAAACATCAAAACAGTAACTATCCCGTCTTCCCATCCCTCAACACAAACTCACTTGCTTACTCACTCCTCGCACATTAAGAGTCCAAATACATGATTTTGGTTTTCTTTCTCTCTTGACAAAGAGCTTTTAAAAGACAGAGTCAATGCCAAAATCTCACAGCTGGTTACTTTCTGGGCCAAAGCAGAGAAGAAAGCAGCTAGGCTTCTTTTAGGCATTAACAAGTAGTTATTCTCAGAGAACCATCATTATGTCCCCCAGAACAGACTACTTAGGACCTTACAAGCTAAAATTATCTAGGAGAACCTCAGAGAGCAGATGTGGATGGAAAGATTATAAGATTAAAATCACATTTTTCAACCCAGAGGAGTAGAAATGGCTGCTTACAACTCAGAGATGAGACATCTATTAGTTTGGTAACTTTCTAGTCAGTGCTAACAACCTTTCTTAGTATTATCGACCTCTATACTCCCTCCTCCTCCAAACGATTTTCCCTGCAATTACTTCATAAAATGGAGCATTTGCACAGCAGCAGCTCTCTACTGAATTAAAAAGCACCTAGTCAAATGCTAGCCCAATCGAAAATAATATATCCTTATTTCTTACCTCAAGTGGATTAGGAACAATCAATAAGCGTATCTGTAAATGCAGCTGTTCTTCTTTTGTTGACTGCAGGAAGTGCATAGGCGTATCCAGATCCCAATTAGACCAAATATAGTGATAACACAAATTTCTTACAAAAATAATTATGCCCTGAAACATGCACTTTGGAAAACATATTTCCTTGGGCTTTGTATTAGATTAATTTCTAAAAGCAAAACACCCAGCACAGGCTTTTGTTACCTTTTTGTTTTCTAATCAACGCCACAGCAAAGTCTTACAAGAAGTTACCTTCAATTTTGGTTTATTTTCTACAGTGTTTGGTTCACCAGTCATTAACTGACCCTCTTTCTTAGGAAAAAGTTCATCAAGAACAAAGAAAACAGGGCAAAACACATTAGTAAAAAAAAACCCAAAAGAAACCAAACCATCCCCAAAAACCAACAAAACCCCTTACAACAACCGACCCCCAACCATCCTTGAAAAGGTAAAATCATAATAGAGAGATGGACCAAACATATCAAATACAAATTACAGAAGCAGTCTTCACTTATTCCTTGGTAATGAAGTACCACAGTGTACTTCTAAAGGCACCAAAGCCCACACAAACTGTACTTCTCAACACTGCAAAATATAGAAAGGCTGCTTAGAAACATACTGGTTTTATATCTAACACACTACCTCTTAATACAGACTTTATTTCCAAATGTAATTACACAACATGTAACTCAAAAATACATATCTCTCCTTAATAACTTTCTGTCACCTTTGGATGTTAGCTCAAACAGATATACTCAAATAAAGTGTGACTTTTATTTGAGTTAACAGCATCCCTTTAAACTACAGACTGCTCTTGAAATTAGGGGCTATGATAGCCACTTTAGTCAAGACACAGAGAAATAAAACAGCTCAGCCAAGACGTGGCAGTCAGAATTACTATTTACAAGTTCCAGTGATCTATGGTTTTCCTCCCATTGTCACAATGTAACTTGTGATGCACATAATATTCCAGTTTCCATTTGCTAAACAGTCACCCATTTTAATACTTTTCTATTAGGAATACATATAAGTGTACATCTTTCTTTGTATTTTTGTGGAATTATAGTCTTCCCTAATGATAAAAATCAGTAAATTGAATAACTGCAGCTACTGAAATTCAGGAGACACTCTCTGCAGGTAAATGGGACAGAATACTTGAAAATGGAGTTATTTTTCATCAATCTTAATGATTAGTAACTAGCAGTAACTAGAAGAGAGTCCTTTTATGTTTCTATTTGACAAGAAAGGTGAAGTGAAAAAGAATAATGTGCTAGCACTTCACCTTCTCCAGTCTTCCTTGCTTTAACACACTGTAACACAAAAATCATTCCCCTCCTTGTGTCAACAGTTTCAAGACCAGAGGCACACTGATGTCATGTTCCTGGCTCTGGAAGGTTCCCAGTGATGGATATTATGGGGATGCTTCAGCTGTGAAAACAGTTCATCTCCTTCCAGTACCCCCAAAGCCCTGAATCGCAAATGCTGGAGAACATTTGGTTACATAATGTCAACAGATTTCAAGAACTACCAGGTAACTAATATCCATCAACAGCTGGATACAGTTCAATCGAGTGACCTGTAGGCGGATCTAAGGAGGTACATTGTCAGTGCCGAATTCTTTCTAATGACTTCAGAGTCTGTCACAGCCTGATAACAACACTAAACACAGTGCTTGTCTGATGCCATCAGTCATGCAAGCTGCTCAGCAGTGCAATGTTTCGCAGACACTGAAAAGTACAGCTTTTGTTTTGCTGGGCAACTGCTACCCTAAGTGGATTATACAATTACCGAGGAAAAGGTTTGTTGAATTACAGCTATGATACATGTCTCTGATAGAACAGTTAATCTTTCTGTCCTATCAGTGACAGCAAGCAGAAAATCAGACATTTTCATAGCTGACACACTTTCTAGGACAAACATTTCTGAAAACATTAAATAACAGCTGCATTCCTTCTCCAAAAGTTAAAGCCAAGGCCTGCTTATTTTAACAACCCTCTAAAGTACATCTGAGGAGAAGGAGACAGAAATTCTGCATTACTTTTGAAGACCTGCACACTCTGCAGTGTCTCAATTACCTCCATCAGAACTCATGCTTCACACCAAAGCTTTTCACTCAATACAGCGCTATACCTTAACAGGCAGGTTTCTGAAGAAGCACCTTTAGAAGACAACAAGGATTACTGGCCACAGGCATTTCTCACTGCCCTCTGCAGCTGAGTAACTTCACCTGAGAAAACATGTCATTCTGAACAGTACTATACCACAGTTCTATAAAAACAGAACCACCTGGGTTCATACAGCCACAGGTCTTCCCAGGTCCTCCCCATCTTGTTCCCTTTCAGGAGCTGCCCATGACCTATGAATATTTAAGACTCTTGAGTCTTCCTCTATTTGTAAGGAAATTACTGTAAAGGTGTAAATACGCACCTATCCCACATGTCAAAGAACGAAAAAGGGACCATTAAGACAGAAAAGACAAAGTAATCAAAAGACAGGAAGCAAAACACAAGTGTTTTAACCACAAGTCAGCATCAATCCATTATCATGGAGAGCAAAAATAACACTCACGAAAATCACAGATAAGGATATAACAGTTACTCAGCATGTACTCATACCTAACAACCCACCAAACATGATCTACATGGAATAATCATAAGAAGCTGCATAACAGAAACATCAACACTTTACATAAAAGAAAAATGAGCACTATACACAAACTACTCCAGATCCATTTCAGTATTCCCGGCCATGAAGAGCAATGCTTCAGGATTACAATGACAGTAGGATTCCGGAGGGTGGCTATCTTATCAAAGGCACCCTGCTAATACTAGTATTACTTCACTTCTTCATGCTTTTCGTCTTCAAGATATTTTTCAAAAGCAAGCTTATTTTCACAAACTGCTTTATAACGTCTGTCTCTTATTTTACAGATGGGAGAACAAAGTGACCAAAGACACTAAAGCATTTGTGCAAACCCTTGGAAGATAACAGTAAAACCTCTCCCCACCGCTTTTCTCATTAACAGCTGTCTATTAGGTGACTTTACAGAGTTCCGCCCAGTGTCAGCGTGGGAGGAGAATGAAGCTTCACATTTAAACAGCTCTTGAGAAGTGTAACAATAAGGCCACAGCCAAAAGAGGCGCAAACCGTGCGGGCAGAAGGGCAGCGTGAAGACCAGTCAGAAGGGTCCCGAAGTGCGGGACACAAGCGGGAACAGGCTGCAGGGAACCCGGCTGCTGGGCGGACACAGCTCAGATTCGCCGCTGCTCCTTTCCAACTCTGTTTCTGGTCTTCCCACTGCCCCACGCAGGGGTAAGGCACATCGGAGCAGCCCTTACTCTGCTCTTCCAAGAAGCTGTTTCCGACTCTTCCATCCCACGGAGCGGTACGGGAGCTGGCCGCGCCGCCTGAACCTTACAGAACGTCCTCTTCCCCCTACCGCTTCCTCCCGGGCACACGGGACCTCTCCCCGACCCTCCACAGGGCCAGCGAAGGCAGGGACAGCCCAGCGCGGGACCCACCGACCCCCGGTTGCCGGCCGGGCTTCCCGCTCCCCGCCCTTACCTGCCCGTCATGGCGGCGCGCTCCCGGCCGGCGCCGGGCCGTGGCGGAGAGGCTGCGGGGCGGCACACGCGGCTCGGCGGGGCGACACCAGTCCCAGCGAGCCCTGGCGGGCAGCGCAAACCCCGCCCCTGCCCGGCGGTAGCGGCGGCCCGGGCCCCTGGGTGTGGGCGGGAGCCGCGGCCACCGGTGACTCAGGGCAGCCCCCCCGGCCCCGCGCATACTTTTCCTATAAAGGGAAAGTTCGGGAGCGGCGGGGAGCCGGCGGCCCCGGGGCACGGCGCTGTCCCACCGCCGCTTCGTGCCGCCCGACAGTAACCGCCTCGGGTGCTACTGTGAGCCCGGAGGGAGAAGGTAAACGCGTTGTCACAGAGCCGCTATCTGGTGTACAGTTATATCTGACATACACCTCACTGACATGACTTCATTTTCCTATAAACAAAGAACTACGCTTCCTCCCAGCCACTACAGACTATTACACTCATGGCACATCCTCAACGCAAGGGGAAAACATCTTTGCAGCGTGCTTTACTGTCAGGGCAGCAGAAGACGCAGCCTGGAAGGCTATGTTGTAGAAAGCAGTTAGATGATACCCTTTGCTGGCAAAGAGGGATCCTGCTCCCAAAGACACCTCCAGGTGCAATGTTTCTGAAAACATCCGGCACAGGGTGCCCAGAGAAGCTGTGGCTGCCCCATCCCTGGCAGTGTTCAAGGCCAAGTTGGACACAGGGGCTTAGAGCAACCAGCTCTAGTGAAAGGTGTCCCTGTCCGTGGCAGGGGGTTGGAACTGGATGAGCGTTAAGATTCCTTCTAACCCAAACCATTCTATGATCCAATCCAGTCTTGCCAACCATTAAACTTTGTCCTGAGCAGGTAGAGAGTGCTATGCCCTCTGACTTGTATCAATGTACCAATGCTAAATTGATCCCCCAAATGGGGCAGGCAGCTCCTGGCCAACAGCGATTTCAGACTTGATCTGCATCTTGTGAGGCAGCCGAATACACTGTGACTCACCATTGCTATGGATAGTGCTGCACACTGATGATGGAAACTGTGCTGGCTGTTTCCTGCTGTCCAAACAACTCATTTTTTTCAGCCCTGCAGTGAACATTTAGAATCATAAAGGTTAAATTAGCATTTGATGTTTTTATTTATTACTTTTTTAAATCAGGGTGAAGAATTGGGCGTTCTTATTTTGGTGTAACAGTTGGTTGAGGACAGAATAGTAGTTAGTGTTATTAATGAACAGCCAATGAGTTAACAGGTTTGGCTGAGCACACAGGGGTACAAGACAAGCTCTTGGTCATTCTCGACGTCTCCAGCCCCACTGGGATGGTTCCTACATGTAATGTCTCTGCTCTTGCAGCTCTCCTTCAGAGAGGCAGAGACCTAGGGTTAGACGTAAGAAGACTCCAGGTGCCAACCTTGGGGGAACACGGCGCTGGGCAGCGCTCGGCCTCCGGGACTGCTGTGTCCCATGGAGCTCCCTGTGGGCTCCATCAACCTCAGATACCACCTTCCTCTTACCCATCTACGTTTTGAACGTGACGCCATCTTCTTCCCTGCTGAAGAGACCATGAGGTGCTGCAGGTCACAGCTGCCAAGCTCTTCCAGTGGCTCCATGCGGAGCGGCTGAGGGCTCTCCCTGTATGTATGTATGTATGTACGTATGTATATATGTATGCCTGCCTGCCTGCCTGCCCGCCCGCCCCAGTCCCAGCACCCCCTGCCCGGCGAACCCCACCACTCCTCCTCTCAGACATCTCTTTTAAAGGACACCTCCTTCACCGGCCCCGCCTGCCCAAAAGCAGCGGCCGCCTCCCGCAGCCCAGCCCAGCCCCGCGCCGCCGGCACTGAGGGACCCGAGGGCGCGCCCCCGCCGCCTCAGCCTTCCGCGCACGCGCGCCGCCCCGGTAACCCGGATGCAGCTGCTCCGCAAGATGGCCGCGGGGCGGTTAGGCTGGTCGCCGTAGCGCCGTGGAGCGGTGCCGGGCCTCGCCATGGCGGACCTGGGCCGGCAGCTGCAGGAGTACCTGGCGCACTCAAAGGCCACGGCCAACGCGGGCCCTGCGCCGCCTCCCGCCGGCTGCTCGCAGGAGGAGGCAGTGGGGAGTGGCGGCCTGGGGGCCTGGCTGGGCCCGGTGAACCCCTTCTCGCCGGGCCGCGGCGCCCCACCTGCGGCGGCCGGGCCGGGCTCGGGCTGGCCATGGGCCGCCGAGGCGGACCCCTGCCTGCCGGGGCTGTCGCGCTGGCAGCGGCTGGCGGGGAGCGGGCTGTGCCTGCTGCTGGCCGCGCTCTGCTTCGGGCTGGCCGCGCTGTACGTGCCGCTGCTGCTTCTCCGCGCCCGCAAGTTCGCGCTGCTCTGGTCGCTCGGCTCGCTCTGCGCCCTGGGCGCCGCCGCCCTCCTGCGCGGGCCCGCCCGCCTGCTGCGGGAGCCTAGCCGCGGCTCCCTGCTCTACCTGGGCGCCCTCGGCGGCACCCTCTACGCGGCGCTGGCGCTGCGCAGCACCCTCCTGACGGCGCTGGGCGCCGCGGCCCAGCTGGGCGCCGCCGCCGCCGCGCTCCTGGCCGCGCTGCCCGGGGGCGCCGCCGGCCTCGGCCGCCTCGGCGGCCTCGTGTTCGCTGCGGTGCGGCGCGGGGGCAAAGCGCTGCCGGTGTGAGCCCCGCGCCGCAGCCCGCCGGGACTCGGACGGAGGGACTGAGAGACTCGCGCTCGGCGGAGCACGGAGGCGCCTCTCCGAGACGGGGATGAGGATGGCGCCGTCTGCACGCCGCTTCCTTCACCTCCTTGGCTTTGCTGCTGGGCTTTCCTCGCCAGTTCTTGACCCAGAAGAACAGGGGCTGGCACGCGCGAGCGGCACCGGGGACTCTGAACGCGTTGTCTGTGCTCAGGTGGGACGGGCTTGGTGCCAGCTGAGCACAGGATTCTGCCTTACTGCAAAGGCAGCTCCATAGCCGTGGTCTGGAGCCTCTCCGGTTCGGGTAGGAGCTGGCAGCATCCCACTTCCCTGCCTCCAGTCTAGGACCATGTGGCTGCTGCAGCCTACTTCAAAACGTGAGTGAGATTACGGAGCCAGTGAAACATAAGGATTGACCTGCCCATGACATGAAAAGCAAGTGTCTTACAGCTGAGGCTGCAGGGCTGGCTGGTGTTGAAATGTGGGGACAGCTTAGTGAAATCTGGTCAAGTGTCAGGGTCAACGTTCAAAACAGTTAACTGCTATTAACTCATTACTGTGCTGACCCCTACACTGAACATGGTTCAGTTGCTGAGTGGTACAGGCATCAGCCACATCAGACCAGTGGTAAATATGAATACAGTTTCTACTGAACTGCTTTCCTTTCTAAAACCCCAGTCTTTAAAACACCATCCAGTCAGTGGAACAAACCTTCCTGGGGCTATGGGTCACAAAGACTGCCATAACCTTAAGGTCTTGGTGCATGACAGTGATAGGATGACAGGTGCTAATCTTAGGTAAGAGCCTTAAGTCTTTGAAGGTGTTGCTGCTGCCTTACAGCTGCTGTAACAGTTGGGCTTTACAAGGCTAGCTTCAGCTCTTAGAACTTAATTTACATATATATATATATATATGTATTTCGATTTCTCAATTTAGGCAGGAATTGCTTACTTGCCACAGTGTGACCTTGAGAAATAAGACTTGCTGGTAATTAGGGCTTTTGTCAGCACAGCTCAGTTTCAATGCAGAAGCTAAGCAGCCTTAGGAAGGTGCTGAATTTGGGCTGACAGTCCCTGCTGGGAGCCTGGTGCTTCAGCTGGGCTGTGTACTGTACTACTGCACGTAAAGGGGAATACCAGGCCTAACCTGCTCAGAGCCTGAGTATCTCACTACTTGTGCCTTATACACAAAATAAAGCTAAACAATGTAATATTTACCTGATATCACTACTTAGACTTTAGTGTATTCAGCTAATACTCTGAATTAAGCTGAAACTGTTAAATGGGGGTACCTAAATGTACAGAGATTACTTCAATAAAACCAATTGTGTACCAAATTTCAATACAGACATTCCACTAATGGTCACTCTTTTGCCATAAAAACGTAGATCTGAGCTATCTAAACAGAATTAAATTGGTTCTCTCATTTTTACAACTTCTATAGTATAGAGAATTAGTTTATTCCTAACAGCACTAACATACTAAACCAATCCAAGAGAAGGCGGAGCTGTAAACTAGCAGGTAGAGGATAAGGATTCCACATTCTGGTAAATGGACTTGACCCAAAGAGTACAGCAGTATATTCCCATTAAGTAATCTTACCGTTTCCCAGCAACAGTGGTCACAGGACCATGGACTGGGACACTTGTGTCTCTCCTGCCATGCTGTCACCTTCTAAGATTTTACACAAAATCTAGCTCACTTTCCATTTTTCTTAAACGTTTTGTGCATATTCCATGCTAGTGGAGTATTTCAAAATTTAATTAAAAAAGCTGCCCCTTGATAAGGAATTTCACTCAACACCAAGTACCCCAGTGGTTTAAAGAGTTCAGGAAACATCAGAGGAAACCCAAGCATACTCCCTTTTGTCTAGACAGAAACAGCTGGGTTTGCTGTTGGGTGCACTCTTGTTTTGGTAGAGGACTGTAGTTTAATTGAGGACTAAAGCTCATCCTCTAAATCATACTCTAACTATTACATAAAAATAACTTTCAGCCCCTTAAAAAATATGTAGGGCTTGTTAAAAAAAAGAGAGGGCACGCTTTCCACTTTGCTATCAAAATACTGATATTTATCATCAAAACTTCAGAATAGATCCTAACTCACTGATGTATACCAAAAGTGACCAAAGCCTTTCTTCAAGTACAGGTAAAAAAGCAGTTCCATTTTTAGTCCTCAAAGAAGAAACTGTGTTCTATCAGCTGTTCCCCAGTTAATGCCTTTAAAATCGTTCTCTCTAGAGCCACATGACAAGGATTTTATAGGCTAATGATCAGTTAAATATTGTAACTTTCAAATGCCATTTTATATACTACAAAACTAAGAAAGAAAATGCTATCTGTGACTGATTGAAGCAAGAGAAGAGCAGATAAGTGTTAACCCGTGTTTTGATCTCTTCCTATAAGATAGGTCATCAGGTCTTTGGTAAATCTGACTGAGATGTCAGATAAAATAGCTGCCGTGTTTCACTATGTTGCTGCAATAGCCTTGACAGCTATAGAAGTACAAAACCATAGTATCCTGACTATTAAAACAGAAAAGTCAGGGCAGGGGGGATGGATGCCTGGTAGTATTGTTCATTATACATTATATCCCATGCTTTTAATGTGGGACCTTCCTGGCTTTAGAATACGTACTTCTGTGGTGAAATTTTCATTGAGGCTTTAGGTATTAAAGGAGCCTTTTGATAACTTGGTGACTGGAGATGATTAATATGAATGATTTATGGGGAAACAAATTCATGGGCGTAAACAGCTTTATTGTGAAATGTGGGAAATGGGAATAACTCTTCCTCATCATTTCCCTCTGCTCATAAAACTGGGAAGCTATATCCTAAAGAAAACTATACTTAAAAAGCGATTAGAAAGCGATCAGCTGTTGAGGTTTGAACATACCAAACCCTACCGAAACCAGCTATCTTTAAGCAGTGCCTCCTACAGCCATTGTAAAGCGTGTGCATCCATATTAATCAATCTGCTAAACTTTCTTCCTCAGCTTCTATAACCAGATGCTGTTTTGAACAAAGATATTTGACTTGCCCAGCTGAAGCACAGAATGACAACGTCTGTCATGATGCCTGTCTTGCTGGTAGTCCAGGATGTAACTCACACTATGTCTATGACAGCTTTTTCTAAGCAGTGTTCCACGTTTTTATCTTTCAGGATGGCAGACTAGCAAGCAGCGGTGGTTTCCCCTGGTTTGGAATGTTAACGTCAGCACCACTTGTAATCAGTAGACAGCTGTGGCTAAAGGTGAAAATGAAAGCTCTCTGTGCATCATAAACAAAAAACCTAGGAATCATGCAGCTATGAGTATTTCAGACAGCTGAGGTTTCAGGAGGCAGTTCTGTTGCTCCATCTGATACACAAGTCTGCCTAAAGACCACCCTCTTTATAGTGATAGGTGAGTAAAGAATCACACGCTGGGTTGATTTTATGTTAATTTTTGCACAAATTACATTCTGTATTCATACAAAACCAACGTAACTCTTCTGACAAACTGTACACATAGGAACAGGTTTCTGTCTGGAGGTGAACTGAAATCTGTGGAGGTGCTCCATGCCTCATATCACTTAAAAAAATTCCAGCTCTTCACAAAACCAAGCAGGTAAAAGAAGGTGAGGAAAACAAGGGTGGAGAGGACAAACCAGAAAGCCAGCTACAGTGCTGCAGCTAGCAGAAGTTGACTGATCTAGGAAAAGACCCCTGTCTTGTTAGGAGCTAATGCACATTCAGTTATCCCAGTTAAAGAATCCAGGTTTGTTGCAGGTTACTTTATGAGTCCAGAGTAGCAATCCATTTAAATATTGTCCAGGCAGGACTGGGTGTGACCCAGTCAAAGCCTCTTCTATCGGCCCCTTCCACCACCCCTGGATGATCCTCTTCTTGATTGAGCAGAGTTCATGTTATGTCCTCTTCCCCAGTTACTTCCACTCCTCCCTCCTCGAGAAGGGTTATTGCCTCCTGCAGGGCCTCCACCAAAAGCTTCATCTCTGTGGAATCCATCGTGATGGTCTCCATCTAAAGAACTGGATCTCCCAGATTTTGACGCTCTCTGCGAACTTCCTCGTCCTAAAAAAGAAGCACAGTCAGTTACTGGTGTTCGAGTCTAAGCAATGCCTCTTCTCAGCCATACCATATATTTAGCTGGTTCCTTTGTGGAAGGAACTATGGGATACTCATTTGCAGACCAAGCATAGTTGAGACCTGTAATTTTCTGCCTTCTCTCCCTTCTGCAAGATTTTTCTTACATAGATTTAGCGTCTCCATTACAGTCCAGAAGATGGACAGCAATCAGACAATTCCATGGGAATTAAGGGAGTTTATAGCTGATACAGTCAGCAATCACTTCAGTAAATTAGAGCAGTGATAGTCATGGTGTTCTCAGAACTGCCAGGTGTACCCGACTCTTGTGCTTTAACACCATCGTGGTTTGCTATACATTTTTGTTGAAAAACACTTTTTTTCCTAAAAAAAGGACATTGCACTGATGGATGGGTTGAGGTTGGTGGTGAAGACAATGAGTAACATTACTGGTTTTGTTCTATTTTTTGCTAGAAATAATGGAAAAATGCTCTATTTTAATCACTAACCAGGAACAAACTACATCAGCTCTTACTGCCAGAAACGGGATTTTCGGCTTCTCACAGGTCTTAGTACTGAGACTTAAATTAATATTAAAACCCCCAAAGTCATTAGCTCAAAATAACAAATAGTATCTGTGGGGGGGGAGGGAACCCAAAGTAGTAATGTTGACAGTGCTTTGTGGATACAACAAAGTGCTACAGCTGAATGAGGACATTTTTCCTCACTTTAGCAAGAAGGATTTTTTTGTTGACTGCTTGGTTGTATGTAAAATAAAGACCAAATTGTTCCACAGAGCGTATAATTCATGAAGTTTTAACCTTCACATGACTTTACCAATGAACTGAAAGTGACACAGCCCATACACGAAATAGTATTGTCGATGTTTCGGTATCAGGCTTTCTTGCCATTGTTCTAAACCGTCTTGGGTACATTAGTGAGTTGTCTAGGCACAAGAATCGTAGAGTCATAGAATCGTAGCATAGTTAGGGTTGGAAGGGACCTTAAGATTATCTAGTTCCAGCCCCCGTGCCATGGGCAGGGACCCCTCACACTAAAACATGTCACCCAAAGAAGTGTGGTAGTTAACAACTGTTTTGACTTCAATAAGGCATCTGATGGAGTTATCACAAATTACTATTGAAGCTGGAGAAGGAATCCTCACAGATTCGATAAGAAGCTGGCTAAATGAGAAACACAGCCTTTTGAAAGGAAAAATACTGATACAGAGGGAGCTCACCAGCAAGGTTTCATGAAAAACCTCTGTGAATGAAGGGCATAACCTACTGTCAGTGCACTTAACACTAAACAAGCTTCAGGACAACAGTAAGAGAAGTGGAGTGACATTTGGTGGCATCAAAGACAAAGCTGCACAGTAGAGGTCTAACAACAGAAAACAACAGGCTCTCAGCATCTGGAAGCAACTGAGAAGAACCTCTGTTACTGACCACTAAATAGTGGGTTGTCAATATGAGGACATTAAAAAAGCCCCAAAGACAACATTAACAAAAGACATCATCAATCCTGAGATTTATAAGAACAAGGATCAAGAACTGGTACAAGACTAACCGGATGATTGTGGAAACAACACACACAGCAATAGGGTCTGAACCAGCTGCTTACTCCAGAAGAAAGTTATTTTGTTGGTTACAGTAGCTAGGTGCATGAGGGTGCCGTGTGACTGTTCAGTTAAAAAGGGAAATAAATAGGACATCAGAAGCTATTAGGAAGCAGAGGAGAACAAAACCAAGTGGACTACAGAAATAGATGATAAACCATATCTTAAATAGTGTGTGCAACTGTTAGTTACCCTGTTTAATTTACAAAAGGATAAATTAAAAGTGAAAATAATATATACAGAGTAATAAGGCGAGTAAATGATACGGATCAGAGCTGCGACTTGGAGAAGAGCTAGTTCAGGTTGGAAATCGCAGACTTTGATGCAATCAGAGATGGCATTCAGAAATAAGAGGCATCATCTTCCAGCTGTTCCAGTTAAAACACAAGACATCATTGAATGAAATTAGTGAGCAAAAGGCTTAAAGCAATAGGAAAAATTTTCCTTCCTCTTTTTTTAAGCATAGTCTACCGCAATTAAGTTTTAGAGCTCTCCATAGATCTTGCAGATGCCAAAAGTTTGTATGATTCTTAAAGCAGTTAGAGAAGCACACAAAAGGTAAGTCAAAAGCCATTAGATATAAAAATATTGTAGCCAGTCACTGAACTACAGATCTTCAAGGTTGAGAAAGCATTTCAGGACATACCACTACAGATCTTCAATGTTGAGAAAGCATTTCAGACATACCACTACAGATCTTCAAGGTTGAGAAAGCATTTACAGGACATACCACTACAGACTTAGACTGTTAAGAACAGAGTAACACTTCCCTCTGTACCTGCTACTGGCTAGTGTTAAAGAAAAGCTACTGAGCTTTATGGACTTCTAGTCTGGTCATGGATGGCTGTGCTTACACTCTTACAAGTAGACAACTCACAGGCTGATACGGGTTGGAAGGGACCTTAAAGATCATTTAATTGCAATGTCCCTGACCTTCCACTAGACCAGGTTGCTCAAGAGCAAAGAGTTAAAACATTTGGGTCCAACAGAGTGAAAGCTGAGACAGGAAGGATATTTCCGATAAAGGGTGCTAGCACAAGCTTGAATAACAAGTAACTATACTGAAAATCAGAGGGGAAAAAAGCTTTTAACAGTTTTCTAGCTGGAGTAACAGGGAGCCAAAACCTAACTGGTTTTGATCAGGGCAATGAAGGAGAGGATTACATGAAGCTAGAGTAAAGATTTGGATGTGATGTTCCAGAAAACCCCTCCGTTCTTGTGTTCCTATGAGACTGGTGTTCAGCCTCACAGCTGGCAAGATCAGATATTTACCAGTTCAGCTTTATTGCCTCTGAACAGATAAAGAATTCTGGATAAGCCTACTGTTGAAAAATGTGCCGGTGTTAGATAAGATTTTCAATAGAAGGGGCTTTTTACCTTTGGCCCTCTCTTCTGGAGGTCCACCTGGAGCATCCATTTCTCTGTGGTCAGAGGTCCCTGGTCCATCGTTCCAGGGACGTTTACGTGGTGGCAGTGAGGCCATGTCCATGCCCTGGAGTGAAGAAGCACGTTCTCTGTTAGCTGGAGAATGCCTGTCATGAGAAGGGTGATCAGGACGAGGACCTGAGCATGAAGAGAAAAAACAGGACAATAAGTAATGTTGACGTGATTGGTATTCTTCACTTTTTTTGGAGGAAGTCACATCAATTTACACCTTTTCCATTGTACTTGGCACACAATTTTAAGTTAAAATTAACATAAAGCTTCCCCCCCTCCCCATCCCAACAGGAAAACAAGCAAACATTAGATGAGTAAGTTTTAAGAAAGCTAAAGGTAAAACTGGTCTCTAAAGGATGATGGGAATGAAAGTGACAAAACTAAAGGGTTCTTTCCGGTGTATTTTCATATATTTTAGAGATGTTCATATCTGCATCTATTCATTTGCGTTTTTTTCCATGACATTTGAAAACTCAGGTTTTCCCCCATTAGTAACACAAATGCAAATTTCAGTAAGCTGTCAGACACTGCAGCTGAAAACATGATTTTTGCAACAACAGAAGATGCCACCCAAGAGAAAGATTACTGTTGGCTTTAACGTACACCTCAAAAAATCCCCAGGTATGTACTTCACTCATCCACAGGTGACAACAACAGGCAGTCCCAGGCTGTACAGTAAATCAACTTAAAATTGAGGCTTTGAGGCCATAATAAATTTGTTTGCTGAGGCACCTGCATTTGGAGCCAGTTAAATTATGTATAGTATTTTTTTTCTTGAATTTAGAAGTCCAAAGAGCTATGTTTTGGTGTTCTTATAGTAAAAGACTGTTCATGAGCATGTGAGGTACAGGAAGAAGTAGTGATTTTTACACCTAAGTTTTTGGTCATTGGTTGGTTATATTATAGAAGTCTGCAGTTATCTAAACAAACCTCTCCAGTTTTTACCTGGTTCTCTGTTTCCATCCCAGGATTCTGGTTTCCGCCCTCCTTCAAAGCGTGGAAATTCATCTGGAGTGGGAAGTAAACCCTTCCGGCCTCCTGCGCAGTAAGAGATGCAGTGGACAGGAGACGTTGGATTCATGACAATACTGTAATTTGCCCAGGAAATGTCTTTGCTTCCTTATCCTTGCATTTCAGTATGGAAGAATGTTCCACTCACCTCTCACAGCACCACGACCTCGCCCCCGAACACCATGGTCCCTTCCTCTTGAGTTTTCATCTGGAGAGTCAAAAGCATCATCTGGCCCAAAATCTTCAGGTCCAGGAAAGCCATCTCTCCCCCTGGGTCCCCGGCCCTCCTGTCTTGAGGGTCCTCCTCTTCTGAAACTACAAGAAAGAACATGGTACAAATGTGGGTTTTAGACAGAATTTAGATTGAGGAATTTCAGCCAGCTTCAGTTTAATCATCAACTCATTTCTGAACTGTTTTACTTAATACTGTAGCACATACAGTTACTAGAATAGGATTTGTAGGTGGAAAAGTGCTCGTTTTCTGCCTTTGAGCACTTTGTCTATTCTTTTTTGTAGTTTCCCCTTATTTCCTTCTGCTGATTGTGTTTGTTTCTCAAACAAGAAAAATACTTTCAAATATACTGTATTCATTTAATAAAGGGTGGGGGGGAGTAATCTGTGAGTGATGATAAATAGAAGGTAAAGTATAAGTGAATTTCCCTTAATGTGGTGGTCTTCTTTCCCCTTCCATTTTTTCCCCCTTCCATTGTAGTGATAAAAACAAACTGGAAGAATTCAAGCAATGAGAGTCATGACTATAACAGAACACATCAGCATCTCATTCCATTGATTTTTGCTAACCTAAAACATTCTTTTCTGTTCCATTCTTCTCAGTTTACGGTTTTAGCAGATGAATCTAGACAGCCTTTGGCTCTGTAGGGATGAGGGTGACTGTTGACCAGCATGCACAGTGGCATTCCACAACCTGAAGAGCAGTTTATTCAGCTGCAATAATGAAGGATTTTGCTTTGCAGAAGGTAGTTTTGACACTGAAGTTGATAATTTCTACTAGGTCCCGTGGCAGTAATTTGCTATGACTGGGTTGTGCATCTCCTGTGAAACGAGTGTAGCTCCTCCAGTATCACACTGAGGTTTTAACTGAGGTATTCAGAGAGAAGAATGGTTCTTAATGAAATGTCAGCGCCACTTCAGGTAAGCCTGTAGGTGGCTGCATGAACACCGGTAGTTTCGGTTTTCACCTTGCCAGTTTAAACACCTGCAGCAGAGATGTGTTCTGTGTGCTACTGCACCTCCAGAAGTGCGCCCTCTCTAGCGCCGGTTGTTAGGACTGCTTTAGTTTACAGCCCCGTTTCTGTGCAAGCACAGGCGAGAGCTTTATGCAGTGCAGGCACACTGGTTCAGGAGTGCTCACGGTCAGTGCGACCCCGCGCTGCTCCTGCCCACCCCTCAGCAGCAGCACACATCATGCAGGGCACTGTTTGCCCATTCCCGCTGATGCCCCCCACCTCCCCTCTCTTCCCAGTTCCACGCTGGCCAAACTGTAACCTCCATAATACAGGGATGGTGTTTGCTTTGTGCAGCGTCCCCTTCCCCAGCTCATTAACGACACGGTGCATCCTATTACAAGCAAAACTTTAGATACCTTTATTTAGACTTTTAACAACATTAACCTTTTAATTACAAAGTTAAATATTTTAACAGTAGTCAGAACACAATACAATAGTGTTAAACTTTTACAATTTATGTTTCATGAAAAACAATAGGTCTGTCTCCACCTCCCAGAGAACAACCACAACACAGAGAGGAGGCTGCTGTGCCTGTAGAGGTACAACAGTGGATGGAGGGAGTGCTGTGTATGGACAATGAACCATTTTACATTAACCTGGATGATCTGGGAGAACAAACTGAGCAGTTTCAGGTACAAATAGTTCAGATGATCACATTGCAATATTGTTTAGCCTTGAAACAGCACA
>NW_026641988.1:0-11837 GCF_028554395.1 Pezoporus wallicus
CAATGTCCAGGTAGTCGCTGCCCTGGGAGTGCATCACAGCCAGCCCTTGAGGAGGGAATCAGAGAGGCACTGGGGTTGGAAGAGACCTTGGAGATTGGCAAGGCCAACTGGGAAATGCTGGGATGATGGAGTCAGTCAGGGCCATGCTCGTGCTGTGACTGCGTGATGCTTCATCTCTAGGGCAGGATGGCCCTGGGTACCACATCCCCAGGGTACTGCGTCTGTGGGTATCACATCCTCAGGGTACCACATCCCTGGAGTACCACATCCCTGGATATCACAACACTGGAGTACCACATCCCGTCCCCCCATCTCACCCAGGTCTGCGATGCAGCACTGCCAGTTGCTCTTCACCAAGATGTTCCTGCTCTTCAGGTCACGGTGGGCAATGGCTGGCTTGCCCTGGGTGCCAAAGATCTCCACGTGGAGATGGACGAGGCTACAGACGATGGAGGAGGCCAAGCCCAGGCAGGTCTCCACATCCAGGGCTGTCCTCTGCAATAGGGGGGCTGTGAGGCCTATAGGGGGGCTATGGGGGCTATAGAGGGGCTATAGGGGGGCTATACAGGGGCTATAGAGGGGTTATAGGGGCCTAGGGGGTCTACAGGGGGCCTATGGGGCCTATAGGGGGGGCTATGGGGCCTATAGAGGGGTTATAGGGGTGCTATGGGGGCTATAGGGGGTCTCTATGGAGCAGATGCGGTTCTCTATGGGGCAGGTGTGGGTCTCTATGGATCAGTTATGGGTCTCTATGGGGTGGCTGTGGATCTCCTTGGGTCTGTTATGGGTCTTTATGGATCTGTTATGGATCTCTATGGGGCAGCTGTGGGTCTTTATGGGTCGGTTACGGGACTCTGTGGGTCCTTAATGGGCCTCTATGGGTCAGTTATGGGTGTCTCTGGGTCCGTTATAGGGCAGCTGTGGGTCTCTATGGTCTGTTATGGGTCTCTGTGGGTCTGTTATGTGTCTCTATGGGTCCTTTATGGGGCAGCTGTGGGTCTCTATGGGTCCGTTATGTGTCTCTATGGGTCTGTATGGGGCGGGGGTGGGTCGCTGTGGGGCAGCCCCACTGACCCGCCCCCCAGCGTGGCTGCGCGGCGCCAGCCTGGCCGTGCTGGTGCTGCAGAACGCGTCGCTGGTGCTGAGCATCCGCTACGTGCGCACGCGGCCGGGGCAGCGCTTCCGGCCCAGCACCGCCGTGGTCCTGGCCGAGCTCCTCAAGGGCAGCGCCGGCTTCGTGCTCCTCGTCCTGCAGCACCGAGGTCAGCGCCCGGGGGTGCGGGGGGTGGGATGGGGGGGTATCTGGGGACATGGGGGGCATGGGGACATGGGGGGCCCTATGGGGGTATTGGGGTCATTGGGACATGGGGGGTGGGGGAGTATTGGGGGGACATGGGGGCATTGGGTGCCAATGGGTGTCACTGTACACAATTGTGTGCCATTGGGTGTCTCTGGGTGCCACTGGGTGTTATTGTGCACCATTGGGTGGCATTGGGTGTCACTGTACACTGTTGGGTGTCATTGGGTGTCACCGTGCACCGTTGGTTGCCATTGGGTGTCACCGTGCACCGTTGGATGCCATTGGGTGTCTCTGGATGCCATTGGGTGTCATTGTGCACCGTTGGGTGCCACGGGGTGTCTCTGGGTGCCATTGGGTGTCACCGTGCACCGTTGGGTGCCATTGGGTGTCTCTGGGTGCCATTGGGTGTCACCGTGCACCGTTGGGTGCCACGGGGTGTCTCTGGGTGCCATTGGGTGTCACCGTGCACCGTTGGGTGCCATTGGGTGTCTCTGGGTGCCATTGGGTGTCACCGTGCACCGTTGGGTGCCACGGGGTGTCTCTGGGTGCCATTGGGTGTCACCGTGCACCGTTGGGTGCCACGGGGTGTCTCTGGGTGCCATTGGGTGTCACCGTGCACCGTTGGGTGCCACGGGGTGTCTCTGGGTGCCATTGGGTGTCACCGTGCACCGTTGGGTGCCATTGGGTGTCTCTGGGTGCCATTGGGTGTCACCGTGCACCGTTGGGTGCCACGGGGTGTCTCCGGTGCCACAGGCAGCGTGCGGCAGGCGCTGGGCAGCCTGCAGGGGGCGCTGTGGGGGCAGGCGGGGGACACTCTGCGCCTGGCCGTGCCCTCGCTCATCTACACCCTGCAGAACAACCTCCAGTACGTGGCCATCTCCAACCTGCCTGCGGCCACCTTCCAGGTGCGGCAAGGGGGGAATGGGGGCAATGGGGAGAGTGGGGGTAATGGGGACAATGGGGGACAATGGGGGCAATGGGGACAGTGGGGGTAATGGAGACAATGGGGGTAATGGAGACAATGGGGGGGAATGGGGGCAGTGGGGGTAATGGGGGCAGTGAGGGCAATGGGGACAATGGGGGCTGTCCCCATAGGCGATGCAGTCCCCTTAGGTGAGGCATGTCCCCATACGTGCCCCGTCCCCATGATATCCCCATAGGTGCTCTCTCTCTATGGTGCCCCCATAGGCGATGCACTCCCCATAGGTGATGCTGAACCTATAGGCGATGCTGACCCCATAGATGTCCTTGTCCCTATGGTACCCGCATAGGTGATCCTGCCCCAAAGGTGCCTGTGTCCCTATGGTACCCGCATAGGTGATCCTGCCCCATAGGTGCCTGTGTCCCTACGGTACCCCCGTAGATGATGCAGTCCCCATAGGCGCCCCATCCCCATGATATCCCCGTAGGTGCTCTCTCCCTATGGTGCCCCATTGCCACCACCGCCCCACGCCCGCCGCTCCCCCGCAGGTCACCTACCAGCTCAAGATCCTCACCACGGCCGTGTTCTCGGTGCTGCTGCTCGGCACCCCCTTGTCCCGCACCCAATGGCTCTCCTTGGCGCTGCTCTCCGTGGGCGTCGCCTTGGTGCAGGCCGAGCAAGGCACCGACACCGGTGACGCCGCCGGTAACCCCGGCACGCCGCCGTCGGCGCCGGACGCGCCCCCCCCGCAGAGCTACGCCGTGGGGCTGGCGGCCGTGGCCGCCTCCTGCCTCTCCTCGGGCTTCGCCGGCGTCTACTTCGAGCGCCTGCTCAAGCGCCGCGGCGGCTCCATCTGGCTCCGCAACGTGCAGCTGGGCGCCGTGGGCACGGCGCTGGCCTTGGCCGCCATGGCCGCCACCGACGGCGCCGCCGTGGCCCGCGATGGCTTCTTCTACGGTTACACGGGCGCCGTGTGGGCCGTGGTGCTGAACCAGGCGGCCGGCGGGCTGCTCGTGGCCGTCGTGGTGCGCTACGCCGACAACATCCTCAAGGGCTTCGCCACGGCGCTCGCCATCCTGGCCTCCACCGCCGCCTCCGTGCCCCTCTTCGGCTTCCGGCCCCGCGCGCCCTTCCTGGCCGGCACGGCCCTGGTGCTGGCCGCCGTGTGCCTCTACGGCCGGCCCCAGCACCGCCAATGGCAGCGCCAGGATGAGGCCCCACAGCAGCAGCAGCAGCAACAGGAGAGCGGCGCCAGCGGCAAGTCAGTGGGAGCGTGATGGGGATGGGGGGGGGAAGGGGGGGCTCATCCCATCCCCTCCCCCCATCAGCTGCACCCCAACCGAGACCCCAGGGAGATGGATGGGGGGTGAGGGCCTCGTGGGGGTCGTTGATGAGGCTCGTTGAGGGGTGGGAGCCATTGGGCGTCATTAATGGGCCATTGAGGTTCATTAAGTGATGGGACCCAGTGGGGCTCATTAATAGCTCATGATTCATTAAGGAATGGGACCCACTGGGGCTCGTTGATGGCCCATTGGCGTTCATTAATGGGCCATTGAGGTTCATTAATCGATGGGACCCATTGGATTTATTCATGGCCCATTAAGGTCCATGGGTGATGGGGACCCATTGGGTCCATTGACGTCCATTGGGTGATGGGGACCCATTGGGTCCATTGAGGTTCCATTGGGTGATGGGGGCCCATCGGGTGATGGGGACCCATTGGGTCCATTGAGGTTCATTGGGTGATGGGGGCCGTTAATAGTGGGGACCCTTTGGTGTGCATCACGAGTCATTGGGTGACAGGGGAACCAATCAGGCTTCATTAGGTGGCGGGACCCCATTGGGGTTCATTAATGGTGGAGGTTCATTGGGGTGATGGGGGCCCCATTCATGCTCATTAGGTGCCAGGGGACCTCGTTAGTGCTGGGGTCCATCAAATGATGAAGGACACTGGGGGGGGCCCATTGGGTGATGGGGACCCATTGGGCTCTTTCCTGGTGGGGGGAGGGGCAGGACCCCTGTTTCTTGGGGGGGGGGGGGGAGGGGCCGCGGAGGGTTTTTTAACTGTGATTTGGGGCTAATAAAGGCGGATTTGGCAAACGGGCGCGTGCTGCGGGGGGGGGGGGGGCGGGGCACTAACCACTGACCCCCTCTTTGGGCTATGGAGACCCCTATAGCACCTATATGGATCCCCCCTTTGGGGCTACATAGAGTCTGTAGAGACCTCCCTGAGGCCATAGAAGAGCCATAGAGATCCCCCTTGAGCAATATGGGAGCCATAGGGACCCCTGCAGGCCCTATAGAATCCATAGGGACCCCTTCCAGGCCCTATAGAACCCATAGGCACCCCCACAGGAGCGCAGAGGATCTATCGACATCTGCCCCACAGCCACTTAACACCCATAGGGACCCCTCAGGCCATATAGGATCTATAGGGACCCCCCCCATGGGGCCCTATAGGATCCATAGGGTCCATGGCAGCGCCACCGAGGGTCCCTGGGCCCTCAGCTCCGGGCTCTCTCTCTCTTGCAGGTCTCCTCCTTCCAAGGACAAAGGCTCCTGATGGCATCCAGCACCCTTCCCCGGGCCCTATCCTGGCCCTATAGGGGCCATAGAGACCCTGATGGGCCTTATTGAGACTGTACAGCACCCCCCCCCCATGGGCCCTATGGGGTCCTATAGACACTCCCCCCCCCCCCATCGGGTTTATTGTTGCTTTTTGGGCTGAATTAAGGTTGTTTTGGTCAAGCGTTGCCCCGATGGACTCTATAAGGGGGGCTCCCATTGGTCAAGCCACAAAGTGTGGAGACGAGGCTTTTATTGGTCCTAGAGCGGCCCATAGAGAGGAGGCTCCGGGTGGGTGCTGCTCTGTGGTCCCCAGTGGCTCCCAGTAGCTCCCAGTGGCTCCCAGTGCCCCTCAGCGCAGCAGCCGGGCCAGCACCCAGCAGCCCAGCGTCACCCAATGGCTCGCCCAGTTCAGCTCCGACCACTTGCGGATGGTGTAGGACATCCCATAGCCCTTAATGGGGGGGGTGAAGAGCACAATGATGGGTGGGGGGCACCCCACATCCTGACCCCACCCCCCTTTATTGGGGGGAGGGGGGGGTTGGGGTCCCACCTGCTCCTCAATGGTGTCGTCGGCCTCCAGGTCGAAGAGGGCACCCAGGTAGGAGAGGTGGAAGAGGGCGATGGCACCCAGGGCTCCGTTCAGCGCCCGCACCCATAGGGTCTATGGGGGAAAAGGAAGGGGGGTGTCCATAGGGAGCCTATAGGGACCCCCCTATAGAGACCCCCCACAGGGACCTCCCCCCTAGGGATCCTATAGAGATCCCCCGAATTGGCCCCCCACAGGGACCCTCCAATAGAGGGATTCCCCCATAGGGACCCTATAGAGATGCCCCCCATGGGCCCCCCCATAAGGATCCTATAGAGATGCCCCCCATGGGCCCCCCCATAGGGCCTCACGTCCTTGTGCCGATGGGAGCAGCCGGGGGGGCAGCGCTTGGACAGGACACAGGCGTCAAAGATGGCAGCGAGGCGCTGGCGCAGCACTGGGAGGGGAGGGCGGGGTCAGCGAAGGCCACGCCCACAATCATCCAGACCACGCCCCCCATATTCATTAACCCTCCAAGTCCCACCCATTCCCCTTAGCTCCGCCCCCCCAGTCATGCGCATTGTCGCAGCCTTAAGCGCCACCCAATCACCAGCTCCCGCCCACCAAAAAGCCCCGCCCATTGGCTCTAGACCCCGCCCCCCTCCTGGCCCCGCCCTTCCCGTCCTTAAAGGGCCAGCGCTGACTGTGCTCGCTGTAGGTGATGAGGCCGAGGGAGAGGAGGACGGCGGCCAAGTGGAAGCTGAGGCCCTGCAAGGATACGGGGGGGGTCAGGGGGGTTTGGGGGTCCCCAAGGGGGGGGGTTGGGGGCCCCATCGGGGGATTTGAGGGTTCCCCATGGGGGGTCCCGGGGCTCACGTGCAGGAGGGCGCTGGCTGCGTACGTCCCCAGCACGGCCGCGAAGGTGCCCAGGCACCGGGCGGTCTGGAACACGTCTGCAATGGAGGCAGCGGTTCCAGCAGGGCCACATCCCAGTCCCTCCCAGTATACCCCAGTACCTCCTCCGTGTCCAGTTTAGTCTATCCCAGTCACTCCCAGTCCATCCCAGTCGCTCCCAGTCCATCCCAGTCGCTCCCAGTCCATCCCAGTCACTCCCAGTCGCTCCCAGTCCATCCCAGTCCATCCCAGTCGCTCCCAGTCCATCCCAGTCCATCCCAGTCGCTCCCAGTCCATCCCAGTCGCTCCCAGTCCATCCCAGTCGCTCCCAGTCCATCCCAGTCACTCCCAGTCCATCCCAGTCGCTCCCAGTCCATCCCAGTCGCTCCCAGTCCATCCCAGTCACTCCCAGTCCATCCCAGTCGCTCCCAGTCCATCCCAGTCACTCCCAGTCCATCTCAGTCACTCCCAGTCCATCCCAGTCGCTCTCAGTCCATCCCAGTCACTCACACGTGTGCAGCCAGCGGGACATGGGCAGGTTCCAATTGGTCACCACGTCCGCCATGGACCGGGGCAGCTCCACCCGCAGCGGCCGCGACACCGCCAGGTCCCTTTGACAGAGATGGGGGGCGTCAAAGCATTGGGGGGGTGTCCCCAGTGCATCCCCCCCATCCCCACTCCATTGTCCCCATCCCCACCTCATTGCTCCCACCCCATTGCCCCCACCCCCTTGCCCCCAGCCCACCCCATCCCATCCCCACCCCATTTCTATCCAAATTCCCACCCCATTGCCCCCAGCCCATCCCCATCCCCACCCCATCGCCTCCACCCCAGCCCATCCCCATCCCCATCTCCACCCCATTGCCCCCACCCTATCCCCATCCCCACCCCATTGCCCCCATCCCCACCGCATTGTCCCCACCCCATTGCCCCCATCCCACCCCATTGCCCCCATCCCTCCCCATTGCCCCCATCCCACCCTATTGCCCCCAGCCCACCCCATTGCCCCCACCCCACCCCATCCCCACCCTACCCCATTGCCCCCATCCCACCCCATTGCCCCCATCCCACCCTATTGCCCCCATCCCACCCCATTGCCCCCAGCCCACCCCATCCCCATCCCACCCCATTGCCCCCAGCCCACCCCATTGCCCCCATCTCCACCCCATTGTCCCCAGCCCTCCCCATTGCCCCCATCCCCACCCCATCCCCATCTCCACCCCATTGCCCCCAGCCCACCCCATTGCCCCCACCCCACCCCATTGCCCCCATCTCCACCCCATTGCCCCCAGCCCACCCCATTGCCCCCACCCCACCCCATTGCCCCCATCCCACCCCATTGTCCCCACCCCACCCCATTGCCCCCATCTCCACCCCATTGCCCCCAGCCCACCCCATTGCCCCCATCCCACCCCATTGCCCCCATCCCACCCCATTGTCCCCACCCCACCCCATTGCCCCCATCTCCACCCCATTGCCCCCACCCCACCCCATTGCCCCCATCCCACCCCATTGCCCCCAGCCCACCCCATTGCCCCCATCCCACCCCATTGCCCCCACCCCACCCCATTGCCCCCAGCCCACCCCATTGCCCCCCATCCCACCCCATTGCCCCCACCCCACCCCATTGCCCCCAGCCCACCCCGTTGCAGTTCCCGTGCCCACCACTGGAGGTGCTCGTGCCGCACGGAGGCCCCGGAGCCGCTCAGCGTGGCCGTGGCCTCGGACAGGAAGGCCACGAAGTAGTTACTGAAGTGAAAGGAGAGCGCGCTCTCGTAGGCACGGAGCCACCTGGGGGGAAACGGGGGTCAGTGGGGGGACATGGGGGTCAATGAGGGGGACATGGGGGTCAATGAGGGGGACATGGGGGTCAGTGGGGGGACATGGGGGTCAATGAGGGGGACATGGGGGTCAATGAGGGGGACATGGGGGTCAGTGGGGGGACATGGGGGTCAGTGGTGGAGGGACATGGGGGTCAGTGGAGGGACATGGGGGTCAGTGGGGGGGGACATGGGGGTCAGTGGGGGGGACATGGGGGTCAGTGGGGGGGACATGGGGGTCAGTGGGGGGGACATGGGGGTCAGGGGGGGGACATGGGGGTCAGTGGGAGGGGGCATGGGGGTCAGTAGGGGGGGACATGGGGGTCAGTGGGGGGGACATGGGGGTCAATGAGAGGGGGCATGGGGGTCAGTGGGGGGGGACATGGGGGTCAGTGGGGGGGGACATGGGGGTCAGTGGGGGGGGACATGGGGGTCAGTGGGAGGGGACATGGGTGTCAATGGGAGGGGGACATGGGGGTCGGGGCTTGACATGGGGGTCAGTGGGGGGCTATGGGGGTCAGTGAGGGGGGGACAATGAAGGGGGGGGACGATGAAGGGGGGGCCCATAGGGGACAATGGGGGGGGGGGGCACAGAGCCACCTGGGGGGGGCCATAGGGAACAGTGAGAGAGCCCCATAGAGAAAAATGAATTGGAGATCCCATAGAGGACGAGTGGGGGGACATGGACACATTGGGGGGGTCCCCCCTATCCCACTGTGCCCCCCCCCTAGTTCTGACCCTCACCTGGCCAAGACGCTCCTGGGCAGCACAAAGGGAAACAGAGAGAGTCAGTGGGGGGGGTTCAGGGTGTTTTTGGGGGGTTTCAGGGTCATTTCAGGGGTGATTTTGGGCTGTTTCAGGGGGTTTTGGGGCTGGTTTTGGTGGTTTGCGGTGTTTCAGGGTGATTTTGGGCTATTTCAAGGTGATTTAGGGGTGTTTCAGGGTGGTTTCGGGGTGATTTGGGCTGTTTCAGGGTGTTTTGGCAGTGATTTGGGCTGTTTCAGGGAGTTTTTCGGGTGTTTCGGGGTGTTTTTGGCTGTTTCAGGGTGTTTCAGGGGGGTTGGGGCTGTTTCAGGGTGTTTTGGGCTGTTTCAGGGTGGTTTTGGGCTGTTTTGGGGCTGTTGCAGGGTGATTTTGGGCTGTTTTGGATTGATTTTGGGCTGTTTCAGGGTGATGTGGGCTGTTTTGTGTTTCAGGGTGGTTTGGGGCTGTTTTGGGGCTGTTGCAGGGTGGTTTTGGGGTGATTTGGGCTGCTTTGGGGTGTTTCAGGGTGGTTTGGGGCTGTTTCAGGGTGTTTTTGGGGTGATTTGGGCTGTTTTGGGGTGTTTCAGGGTGTTTTGGGGCTGTTTCAGGGTGGTTTTGGGGTGATTTGGGCTGTTTGGGGGCTGTTGCAGGGTGGTTTTGGGGTGATTTGGGCTGTTTGGGGGCTGTTTCAGGGTGGTTTTGGGGTGATTTGGGCTGTTTGGGGGCTGTTTCAGGGTGGTTTTGGGGTGATTTGGGCTGTTTGGGGGTGTTTCAGGGTGGTTTGGGGCTGTTTCAGGGTGGTTTTGGGGTGATTTGGGCTGTTTGGGGGCTGTTGCAGGGTGGTTTTGGGGTGATTTGGGCTGTTTGGGGGCTGTTTCAGGGTGGTTTTGGGGTGATTTGGGCTGTTTGGGGGCTGTTTCAGGGTGGTTTTGGGGTGATTTGGGCTGTTTGGGGCTGTTTCAGGGTGGTTTTGGGGTGATTTGGGCTGTTTGGGGGTGTTTCAGGGTGGTTTGGGGCTGTTTCAGGGTGGTTTTGGGGTGATTTGGGCTGTTTGGGGGCTGTTGCAGGGTGGTTTTGGGGTGATTTGGGCTGTTTGGGGGCTGTTTCAGGGTGGTTTTGGGGTGATTTGGGCTGTTTGGGGGCTGTTTCAGGGTGGTTTTGGGGTGATTTGGGCTGTTTGGGGGCTGTTTCAGGGTGGTTTTGGGGTGATTAGGGCTGTTTTGGGGTGATTTGGGCTGTTTGGGGGCTGTTGCAGGGTGGTTTTGGGGTGATTTGGGCTGTTTGGGGGCTGTTGCAGGGTGATTTGGGGCTGGTTTGGGCTCTCACTGGTGCAGGGTGTGGGCTCCGTACAGCGGCAGGAGGCAGGAGAACAGGAAGGGCGCGAGGCACGTGGACACCAGGAGGCAGAGCAGGGCCAGGCCCAGGCTGCGCAGCCCCTTCCGGGCCCAGGCCATGCTCTGGGGGGGGACCCCAAAACACTGACACCCCCTTAACCCCAACACCCCCCCTTAACCACAACAGCCCCCACTCCCCATTGCCCCCAATGTCCTTGTGCCCCCATTGCCCCCCATGTCCCCAAACGCCCCCATTCCCCCAATGACCCTGTCCCCCCCATGTCCCCCAGTGCCCCCATGTCCCCCAATGTCTTTATACCCCCATTGCCCCCCATGTCCCCAAATGTTCCCATTGCCCCTGTCCCCCCATGACCCCAATGTCCTTGTGCCCCCAATGTCCGTTACCCCAATGCCTCCCCATGTCCCAATGCCCCCCAAGTCCCCAAATGCCCCATTGCCCCTGTCCCCCCATTGCCCCCAATGCCCCCCATGACCTCAAATGCCCCCAATGCCCCTGTCCCCCCCCATTGCCCCCCCCCTTTCCCCACGTACCAGGGGGGGCCCCTCCACCGCCCGTAAATAGGCCCCAAAGGGCTCCCAGGGCCCGAAGACGACGGAGCCGGGGGAGCAGAGGTACCCCAGGACCTGGGCGGGGGTCGGCTCCCCCCCCGCCCCCCCCCGGTCCAGGTCGAAGCCCAAGGACACGGCCTTCATGGCCACCACCATCTGCGCCCCTGCCCCCCCCCCCCCACCGGGGTCAGCACCAACCAGTGGGGGGGGGGGACCCAAAGATGGGGGGGGTATAAAGGGAGGGGGAAGGGACCCCCAATGGGGGGAGAACCAAGGATGGGGGTAGGGGACCCAAAGATGGGGTCTATAAAGGGGGGGATCCCAATGTGAGGGGGGACCCAACGATGGGGGAGCATAAAAGGAGGGGGGGACCCAAAGATGTGGGGGGTATAAAGGGAGGGTGGACCCCAATGCGAGGGGAGACCCAAAGATGGGGGGGCAGAAAGGGAGGGGGGGGCAATGTGGGGGGGAGACACAAAGATGGGGATGATATAAAGGGAGGGGGAGAACCCCAATGTGGGGGGGAACCAAAGATGGGGGGGTCCTCACCTCGCATCTTGTGCCAGGTCACCGTGTCCACCATGTGCAGCTCCCTGTGGGAAAGGGGGGGTCCCAGTTCAACCCAGTTTGTCCCAGTGCACCCCAGTTCATCCGGGCTCATCCCACTGCCCCCCTGCTCCAGTTCCCAGCATCCCCAGTGCATTCCAGTCCTCCCCATACCATCCATAGCCCCCCATAGCCCCAATGTCCCCCCATACCCCCCCCAGCCCCCTATATCCCCTATGCCCCTACAAGCCCCCACATTACTCCAGCAGCAGGGAGCAGAGCACGTCCCCCCCATAACCCCCACAGCCCCCCCATACAATCCATGGCCTTCCATAGCCCTTCATGTCCCCCCATTACCCCCCATATTCCCATTTCACCCCATTACCCCCCATTATCCCAATTGCCCCCCATTGCCATCTATAACCCCGTATCTCCATTAACCTATATTGTCCCCCAATACCCCCTATATCCCCATTCCCCCATCACCTCCATATCCCCATTGCCCCCCATATCCCATTGCCCCCATAACCCCATTATCCCCATTGACCCCATAACCCCATTACCCCCCCATTACCTCCATTGACCCCATAATCCCATTACCTCCCATTGACCC
>NW_026641989.1:0-1210 GCF_028554395.1 Pezoporus wallicus
GGCTCCATGGTCCCAGCAGGGAGCTGCATGTTCCAGTGTGGATTCACATGGCCCCAGGCACTGCGTCTATGGTCCCAGCAGGGAGCTGCATGTTCCAGTGTGGATTCACATGGCCCCAGGCACTGTGGGGCTCCATGGTCCCATCAAGGAGCTGCATGTTCCAGTGTGGATTCACATGGCCCCAGGCACTGTGGGGCTCCATGGTCCCATCAAGGAGCTGCATGTTCCAGTGTGGATTCACATGGCCCCAGGCACTGTGGGGCTCCATGGTCCCAGCAGGGAGCTGCATGTTCCAGTGTGGATTCACATGGCCCCAGGCACTGCGGGGTCTATGGTCCCATCAAGGAGCTGCATGTTCCAGTGTGGATTTAGATGGCCCCAGGCACTGCGGGGTCTATGGTCCCAGCAGGGAGCTGCATGTTCCAGTATGGATTCACATGGCCCCAGGCACTATAGGCCTGTATTGTCCCAGTATGGAGCTAGGTGATCCCAGGCGGTATGGTCATATTTTCCCAGCATGGATCTGTGTGGTCACAGGCAGTATGGAGCTATATGGGCCCACTATAGAACTATATGGGCCCAGGAACTATTAAGCTTTATCTTTCTAGTACGACACTATACAGTGCTGGACACTATGAGGTTGTATGGTCCCAGTATGGAGCTATATTGTCCTTGTATAGAGCTATACAGTGCTGGGCACTATGCTGGGTTGTATGGTCCCAGTATGGAGCTATATTGTCCTTGTATAGAGCTATACAGTGCTGGGCACTATGGGGCTTGTATGGTCCCAGTATGGAACTATATTGTCCTTGTATAGAGCTATACAGTGCTGGACACTATGGGGCTGTATGGTCCCAGTAGGCAGCTATATTGTCCTTGTATAGAGCTAAACAGTGCTGGGCACTATGGGGCTGTATGGTCCCAGTATGGAGCTATATTGTCCTTGTATAGAGCTATACAGTGCTGGGGACTATGGGGCTGTATGGTCCCAGTAGGAGCTATATTGTCCTTGCATAGAGCTATACAGTGCTGGGGACTATGGGGCTGTATGGTCCCAGTAGGCAGCTATATTGTCCCTGCATAGAGCTATGCAGTGCTGGGCACTGTAGGGTTGTATGGTCTCAGTATGGAGCTATGTTGTCCCTGTAAGCATGGAGCTATGTTGTCCCTGCATGGAGCTATACAGTGCTGGGCACTATGGGGCCATATG
>NW_026641990.1:0-12236 GCF_028554395.1 Pezoporus wallicus
ATTGAGAAAGCAATTGCAAGAGAGAAAAAGTCCCTCAGTCTTTGGAGGCGGCTCTAGGCAGCTGTGAAAGAAAGTTTTCCATACAAGGACGATGTTATGAGTCGCTTGGCCAAGTGGACTATAGACAAAGGCATCCAGTCTCTGAGGGAATCGGCCATCGTAGAGACAACAAGCCGAATAACGGGGATATACCCATAGATCTGAGAGTTTGAAGACAATCTTACCCCTTCCATCATCTCAGCTGTGGAAAAACTGTCCCAAGATGTCAAACAATTGAGAGACGATCTATCTGTTCTATCCAGCTCCTCAAGTGTACCAACACACGTCTCGGCTATTAACAAAAGGCATCCTATTGTTCAAGAGAGAAGATATAGAAGGTTCATGCCACGGGCTGCCCTATGGTTTTACCTGCAGGATCACGGAGAAGACATGACCAAGTAGGATGAAAAACCTACTTCAGCTTTGGAGGAACGAGCGCGTGAACTGAAGAGGGGAACAAGGGTCAAGGCTGATCATCCCATGAAAGCTGCGGCTTCAATTCTCTGGTGAGCAGGTTCCCAGATGGAGTGGAAGAGCTGATTTTATTCCAGCCCCTGTGATAACAAATAATCACTTTCTACAAGACTTAAGTGTCCAACATTGTGATGACTATTTGAGGGGCCCTGCCTCCAGCCAGGTGGAGGTATGGGACAACTGGATTTATTGGGCTGTGTGGATCAGATGGCCTGGCACATCAGTCCCATAGAAGTATAAGGCTCTAGTAGATCCAGGTGCACAGTGTACCCTGATGTCATCGAGATGTCAAGGGGTGGAACCCATCTATATTTCTTTAGTGACAGGAGGATCCCAAGAGTTAAATGCACTGGAGGCTGAAATCAGCCTGACTGGGAGGAAATGGCAAAAGCACCCCATTGTGACTGTTCCAGAGGCTCCTTGCATCCTTGGCATAGACTACCTCAGGAGAGGGTACTTCAAAGACCCAAAAAGGTACAGATGGTCTTTTGGTGCTTCTGCTTTGGAGACAGAGTAAATTGAGCAGCTGTCCACCTTGCCTGGTCTCTCAGAGGATCCTTCTGTTGTGGGGTTGCTGAAGGTCGAAGAACAACCAGTGCCAATCGTGACCACAACAGTGCACCAGCGGCAATATCGCACCAACCGGGACTCTCTGATTCCCATCCATAAGCTGATCCGTAGACTGGAGTGTCAAGGAGTGATCAGCAGGACACACTCACCCTTTAATAGCCCCATATGGCAAATCAGAAAGTCTAATGGAGAATGGAGACTAAGAGTAGACTATCGTGGCCTGAATTAAGTCACACCACCATTGAGTGCTGCTGTACCGGACATGCTAGAACTTCAATATGAACTGTAGTCAAAGGCAGCCAAGTGGGATACCACAATTGATTTTGCCAATGCATTTTTCTCAATCCCTTTGGCAGCAGAGTGCAGGTCATACTTCGCATTTGCTTGGAGTATAGTCCACTGTACTTGGAACCTGCTGCTCCACTTGCTCAAAACACATCCCTACCATCTGCCATGGAATGATCCAGACTGCACTGGAACAGGGGCAAGCTCCAGAACACCTGTTTAAATCCTCAGTATAGAACATACCACTTCATTATGGATCATGGCAAAGACTTAGCACTAGCATTATAAATTATAATAGAAATATTATAAGTTATAATAGAAAAACTTTTATCAAAATAAAACAAGACCAAAGATACTCCTTTACACAACTGTATGATGGCTATAGCAATTCCACTGAATCAGTTCTTCAAACTAGGGCCATTTATTTTTAAAACCACTGTAAATATAAGATCTTGGTTGTAAATCTGAGCAGCTGCGAAAGTGGAGATGAATGTCAACGAGCAGTGATCCATACATTCTGACTGAATAGATGCAACCAAGCCACATATTTCATTCTCCCCAATACCTGTACCCCAGCAAGAATGCAATTTTGCAGAGCAGAAGTTTTTGGTAGCATTTTAACATTCTATGAAAAACAAAATCTTGTTCTCATAAGGCCCCAGTCAGTGTGTGAGCAATGTGAACAGAGGCTTAAAATTAGGCTTTGTTACTCTGCTGCTTTACCTCTTGCACATGATGCTTCAGACCCACTTGCCATTTGGAAGCCAACTGCCTGTATATATCATCACAGAATCCTAAAATGGTTAGGGTTGGAAAGGACCTTAAGATCATCTAGTTCCAACCCCCCTGCCATAGGCGGGGATGCCTCACACTAGACCATGTCACCCAAGGCTCTGTCCACAACCTGGCCTGGAACACTGCCAGGGATGGAGCATTTACCACTTCTTTGAGCAACCTGTTCCAGTGCCTCACCACCCTCACAGTAAAGAGCTTCTTCCTTATATCTAACCTGAACTGCACCTGTTTAATTTTAAACCCATTACCCCTTGTCCTATCACTACAGTCCCTGATGAAGAGTCCCTCTCCGGCATCCCTGTAGGCCCCCTTCAGATACTGGAAGGCTGCTATGAGGTCTCCATGCAGCTCTCTCTTCTCCAGGCTGAACAACCCCAACTTCCTCAGCCTGTCTTCATATGGGAGGTGCTCCAGCCCCCTGATCGTCCTCGTGGCCCTCCTCTGGACTTGCTCCAACAGCTCCATGTCCTTCTTGTGTTGAGGACACCAGAACTGTACACAGTACTCCAAGTGGGGTCTCATGAGAGCAGAGTAGAGGGGCAGGATCACCTAAATATATAACTAATTTTCGAGAAAACATCAGTAAGTGTCCCAGCTCACTATTACTACACACCTTTCCCATTAACTATAAGAGGACAGGAACAACCTAAGTGGTGCTTTATAGGACTTGCTTTAAATATTTAAAGTTGTCCACCACACAGGAAACCAAACACCCTCCACAGCCTTTGCAGTTTGGTAATATGTAACAGGGAAAACAAAGGTCCTAAATACTCTAAGTTTTTTAAAAGACATTTTATCCAATTATGAGTTTCTGATGCTACAGTGAACCATCCTGCTGGATTCCTCCCATTATGCAAACTATAAGAAGGTAAGTAAGTGAACATTTCTGTGAAATGAAAATGAAAATGCTACTTCCCTGATACTAAGCTCCTTGTTGACTATGAACTTAGATCTGCATTTATCAGATACATCTTTTAGAGGAGAAAAATATTTAAAATGAATATACTAAGCAGTTTCTTGTTTAATTGTATCAAATCTTCAGTGTTAAGCTTAAAAAGAAGAAAATCGCCACAAAATGATGGCTAAAAGAATAGAGTTTTTGCTTGGCTACTTCATGGACATTGCAGATAAGTTACACCTCGAGAGTTCATTTCATAACGTTGCAACAGTGTCTACTGTCCATTGTTTTCTGGATGTGTTGTGGCGGTTTCAGTGCCAACAGGTTGCACATTGTCGGCAAGGTTGTGTGCGTGCTCGAGGAACAAGTCTTTCAGTACGCTCAGCTCCTTGGTCAGGAGTTTAATTTTTGCCTCTAAACGTTCATTTTCATCTTTGAGCTGGTTGACTTTTTGCAGCGTGTCTTGTGCTTTCTGCTTGCTTTTTAACCGGCTCTTTTTCACTGCCATGTTGTTTCGCTCTCTTCGCTGACGATACTCATTACTGTTTCTATCCACAAAGGAATTTTTCTTTCCCTGTTTGCTTGGAGGCACAGCTTTGCCTCCACCACCAAGACTAACAGGCACCAGCTGGGGAACCTGCTGCAAACCACTGGTGTGTGCTTGGGTGTGAATCACACTTACTCCATTTGCATCTGCATTGGTGTTCTGTTGGGATGTCTTGCTCATTTGGACAGGCTCTTCTTGGACACAACGGAATTTATTAAGACACTGAAAAAGATTAAGTTTCTAGAAGGTGTTTCCAAAAGGTCTTTGCACGGATTAAGGGCAAGGTGAACCTAGTAGGAACAAAAAAATAATTAAAGGTGCTAGCTTCAGCTAGAATCTTATACATCACTGGCTTTTAGCATAAGGTACTGATGGTACATCTGGCAATAACACATCACAACTGTGCTGGAAGTGGACAAGCTGCCAACTACATTTCAGAAGCCTCTTGAATGTATTTGGATTGGAAGGGACTGTTACTAGGTCATCTAGTCAAGCTGTTTGCATTGTTCACTGGCTTTACTCTTATTCCAAAGCCATCCCTGATGGATGGGCATCTAGCCTAGCCTTGAATATCTCCAGTTTCACAACCTCCGTCTTGGCAACAGGTTCCACTGTCTAACTTTTCCTCCAGTTATATAATTTTCTTAATTTTCAGACTGGAGTTTTCCTTCTGCAGCTTAAACCTATTAACAGCCTGACTCCTGAGCAACAGGACCACTTGATCCTTGCCCACTTCAGACCATCCCTCTGGGTGTATGCACAGACAAATTCCTCCCTGGTCTCTTTTCTCTGGAATGAGGGTGCTCAGACTGTCCATATTCCCTCAAGCATCTTACAACACTTGCTTTTGAAGGTGATGTCCACATCAACAACTGTTTTAAGGTCCAAGTAGAAAAAAATAATCTATGGAAAAATGTAGCATGCTCTGAAGGCTGTGACTGAGTGACATTAAAGAATCCCCCATGCCACAAGCAAGGTAAGACAAGCTAAGCCTGTTAATAGTACTGTAATGAGCAGGTGGGACAGGAATGCAGGGTGATGGCAATGTGAGTGAGAATCACTACATTGCAAAGACAGGGGACTGTTGCCACCCACAGGAAGACAGCAGCCACAGCTGATTTGTCCACAAAATATATCCCCCTGCTGTAGCTCCTGCACCAGTCGTTGTCCACTCTCATTTCCAGCAAACAGGCCTGATGAGCAGGACCCCCTCTCAACTGACTCACATTCTCCCACTGCTGAAGTCAACCTGCTCCTGACCCTACTGGTGGCACAAGGAGGACTCCACCACAGCTACTGACAGGACACGGCCCTGGCAAGGCTACCAGCTGCTCCCCTTCTCTTTCCATCTCACAGGATGACCTCCTAAACATCTGGGAGAGAAGTTTGGAAGTGATGAAGGGAAGGGCAACATGGTTCTTCTAAGTTACTGAAACATCTACCGATGGCTCAAATGATCAGTCAAACAAGTGTTATTTTTCTTTACCATGACAAGAAATCATCTAACTGGCATAAAACAATCCTACTCCAGGTCCTGGGTTCATCTGTAACAGTTATTTTTCTCCTTAGTAGCTAGTGCAGTGCTGTGTTTTCAACTTTAGCCTGAGAACAGTGCTGATAACACACAGATGTTTTAGTTGTTGCTAAGCAATGTTTACCCCAATCAAGGACTTTTCAGTTTCATGCTCTTTCAGTGAGGAGAGGCACAAGAAGGGGGGGGGAGGAGTGAGCGAGTGGCTGTGTGGTTCTGAGTTACCAGCTGGACTTAAACCACAACACTCCAAGATCAGATTGCACTGCAACAGTGCGGCCCTATGCTCTGTCACAGACATATATGCAGCATCACATGACTAATGTTCAACATCCTCCTTGCCCATCCTCAAGAGGACTTGATGGGACAGCAAGCAGTTGAAGTCAGCTGTGGGCAATGTATAAGCAGTGTCCAACCCAGGGATTATGGCTAGCATCAGTAACAGCACAACAGCTTGATGACTGCACTCCTGTGTCTAGCTGATGAATGGATGTGGTTAGGTGTTTGTAAACAAGCTGCTGTATGTCACTGGTCTTTCTAAACTCAAGGGTTCATCAGCTGTTTACTGGTCTTGTTTGTTTGTTTCGGCTATTTTACCTTCTGCTAGGGTATCATTAAAAAGGTTCAAATTCCATCTAGATCAATTGCAAATTTTCTTTTGTACTGAGGGAGCCAGAACAAGTGGCAGCTGCAGTACAGTTCAGTAAAATTCACAGGAAAGCCTAACAAGTTTGGTTTGTATGTTATTCAAAATTAACAGTCTCTCACTGATAAGTCTTCTTGCTCGAAACAAGCGAGGGTGATATATGAATACACCCACACACCTCCTATCAAGAAATCTTTTCATTTTTGGATTTCAGAGCAGAAAGAGAACATCAACTCTTTTTGACATCTGCATAGCTAAGTCTATATACATGCTTGCCTAACCTTTGCATTTAGTATTTTTCTGATTTCAACTCTTAAAGCAACTTTTGCAAACCACATTAAGTCTTAGATTTTGACTGAATAAAAAATTTGGTTCAGCAGTTAAACTGAATCTACAGCTAACGAGATGTCACCATGCACATATAACAGACTGGCAGGGACAGTTGTAGTAGCTGCACAAACACACACAATCAAAATGCAAGTGTATGTTTTCCTTGAAGCATATACCGGCTTGTCCTGGGTTCAGCTGTAGCAGTCATTTTTCTCCTTCTTAGTAGCTGCTGCAGAGCTGTGTTTTCAACTTTGGCCCGAGAACAACGCTGATAACACACCCGTGTTTTTAGATGTTGCTAAGTAATGCTTACCCTGATCAAGGACTTTTCAGTCTCATGCTCTGCCAGGGAAGAGGGACATGGGAAGCCAGGAGGAAGTGGAAACAGGACACTTGGCCCAAACTAGCCAAAGGGGTATTCCATACTACAGCACATCATGACCAGTATATAAATTGGGGGGAGTTACCCAGAAGGCCCAGATCATTGCTCATGTTGGTCTGGGTATCAGTCAGCAGGTGGTGAGCAATTGTATTCTCTGCCCCTGTTATTTCCCTTATCATTACTGGTGGTAGCAGTAGTGGTTTTGTATTATACTTTAGTTACTGGACTGTTCTTATCTCAACACATGGGAGTTATATTCTTTCAATTCTCCTCCCCATCCCTCCAGGAACTGGGGAAGGAAGAAGGGCAGGGGAGTGAGTGAGTGAGTGACTGCATGGTTCTGAGTTACCAGCTGGGCTTAAACCATGACATGGCTTTATCTCAGCTTTATTTTTAAATACAGGATTTCTGTAGCATCAAAGAGTATATAAATAGCTCTGTTAGATTGCCTAGAACAGCTGAATTTTTCCACTAATTTTTAGCATCTGATTGTCAAAGTGACAGAATGCTCTCCTGTCTTCCCTATTTCAACAGATGACAGTGCTTGCTAAATTCATCTGGACAGCCCAGTTAAGGAACCCATAACATTTTCATGATCCATTTCTTGTGCTTCATGAGATACTACAGACAAAGGGATGGCTCTTGCCCCTAAAGGCACCCCACCTTCGACAACTTTCTTCACATCACCAAGTTCCATGTGCTATTTCTCTCTACACTACTGAAACCATTTAATATTGCTTTAACATTCCCTTCACATCTTTATCCAATTCCCCTGTAATTCAAAAGAAAAATTACTTGTTCCATTAAATCAAATTTTAATGGAGTATTTCAGTTGGGCAGTACACAGGTATGAGCAGAGAAGATGAACCAGTGTCATACCTCTCAAACAACCCATTCTGGCCCTGCTAGAACAGATCTCCCTCCATTCCTTCCCACTGGAACTGATCCATTCGGTATCAAATAACCACTTATTGAGTAAGACACTCTCGATGATCAGAACTCTTATGTGGAAGACATGACAGATACCTGTCCTGTTCCAACTAACATTTATGGAAAGCAAGCAGCACTAACTGCACTATATCACAGATAACCCAGGAGTGGCAACAGCTCATTCTTGAAACTAATTTCCCCTTGGTTATTTGGAGCCTGGATTCCTATTACCAACTGTCAGTTCTTCAACAGAACAATGAGGGAAGGATAGCAACAGGTGCTATGGAGCATCCTTCAAGGAACACTGCAAGATTTAAAAGCAGCAGGTATGAGACACAGAGGGGGGCCCTTATAAAGGGTGGGGTAAAATACACAGTAATTGGGAGGTGCCATGAGGGCAGGGAGGCAGATGTGTCTCAAAGTTCATTTCTCACTTTGTCACACAAACACAGCTGCTCTGCTCCTCTCCCCTACTGCAAACAGGCTGATTTCTTGTGAATGGGTGATAGCCCCAGCACAGCCTCAGAGAGCCACTGAGTTTCTCATCTTGTTCACATAAAGGTGATCATCACCTTAAGCTCAGCAACAGCCCTAGGCTGATTCCACCCAGCACATGGTAGTGTTTCCAGTGACCAGGTAGAACTGCCTTGTTCTCTCCTTGGGCCACCAACTACAGCATAATAGCTGGTAACTCAAAGGTGTGTTATCAGGCAGAGAGATGTTTCTTACTGACAGTGCTCCTCAGAGACCACAAAGACTCCCAAGCAAATCAAGGCTTTTATCATCTTTGCTTTCAAAAAAAAAAAAAGTTTGCTTTGGTAAAAAACAAGATGTGTTTTAATTTGTTAATTAAATCAGTTGCCTTTGTTTTTATTTGGCAGAAAAAAAAGGGGGAATAAACCCAAACAACACAAAGCACTTCTCTGCTCCTTTTCTGAGATGTGACTGTTGATTGTGATTTTTAGTCAGAATGACTTTACTGCAGTTACTCGGCTGCCTTGTCTAATGTAAAATCAGTCCCAATCTGCACAGCAATAGGTGGTCTCCCTTGTCTCTGACTTCAACAGGAATACCCCAGTAGGATCTGACTCTAAATCCAGATGACTCTGTACAAAGAACAACAGCATAAAGCTTCAGCCATATGTTTGTGGAACACTGGGAGTATCCACTCCCGAGTGGTTTTCTGCCCACTCTCACAGGCAAGTTAGTAAGAGTTGATGGTAATTCTCACATACTGAAGGCTACACAACTTTAAGACTGGGTCATTCAAATCTATAATCTGTTGCCATAACTGACATTGCTTTCCCATATTTTTCTTGGAATCTGTCTTTTCTATATACCTTAAAAGAAAAAAATACACTCCAACATCCTTAAAAAAAAAGTGCTCGGAACATCTGAGCTATATATCTCAACTGCAGGCTGGCAGCATTGATGACAAAACCAAAAACAATCCCAGATGCCAGGAAGTATCGATATGACTGTCTTTTGAGTTGTAATGAAAGCAACTATTTCTAAAGATGAACTAATGCCTTATAGTCAAGATTTTCAAATTATGAATTTTTATACTCTGAAGAGGCATTATAACCACTATTATTGAGGGGAGTACCGAATTGTCAGAGCTAAAACTGACACCAGGCGTTTTGGACTAGGTCTATTTTGAAAGTTGCATCTGGAACTAAAAATTTGTTGGGAACCACAGTGACTTGTCAAGACATTCAGAACGCCATTAAGAGCTGTTACAGAGTCCCAGTCGTTACAGCACGGCATTCTGTCACGGTCCAGGGCTGCTCCGGGGTCCCTCGCGGCCTTACGCGGTGACGGCACCAGCAGTGTTACACACGCCGCTCACTGACCTTTCCCCAGGCCGGGTACACTCAGTAACGGCTGCGACGAGTCGTAACGACGGCCCGGCCCCGCCGTCAATGACACGTGGAGACGCCTCGGCCCGACCCAGCCCAGCCCCGCTCCCCTCCCCCACGGGCCAACAATATCTAGAAAGTTCTCCAAGGGTCAAGACTTTTCTTGGGAGTTCTAAAAGCAGAACTTTCCAAGTAGGGACCAAAGATGGACTCTCTGGGGAGGAGCCAAAGCAGACAAACTTTTCTATCTTTGTGCGTTTAGCCACAGACCATTATTTATTGTCCCTGACACACCATGGGATTTACATTCTTTCGATTCTCCTTCCCATCCCTCCAGGAACAGGGGGAGGAATAAAAGGGACAGCGAGCGAGTGGCTGTGTGGTTCTGAGTTACCAGCTGGACCACAACACCAGTATGAGTAACTAGATAGCTGGACAACTCTAATATTGTGATAACTAAAAATACAGGAAGTAGTACTAGAAGATTCAGAACTAGAAAGAAACTGGAAATACGTAGTTGTGAGACTTATTAGCTGCATAGCAAGTAAGAACAAAGGCACTGGATTTTTCCTGTAAATGAACTCCAGGCAGTGCTACAATAAAATGGATGTTTGCTCTTAGAACAGAATGACTTCTTTCTTTACTTAGTATTTTCTAAAACAAAACCACTAGAAACTTTCCAAGGCTATAGTGAGTCAGCGGTAGAATTAGAAGTACAATCCTGAAATAGTAGTCACCACTAAGCAATGTTTCCTCTCCTTTCTCTTCACCTATTCAAAAAGGCTACCTCTGACAAATCACCTATTAATAGACAAATTTATATCATTTAAATTATTAAATTGGACTGAAGAAAATCTCAGAAATTTTCTGTTTAACAAGTATAAGCTTTTTCAAACAACTGGACAGAGATATTCATAATGCTGCTGCTTTATGAATTTTTTTTTAAATATAGCCAGATTCCTGATAAACAAAACTCAGCAATCCTTCTTTCTGAAGCTCTTAGAACCTCAGCTCTGCAAAATTTAAATTTCTAACAACAGAATTCTGGTCTTAGTGCAGGTCAGTCCTGAATGTGAAAAGTAATTCTTGCAATACCAAAATGAAGTGGTTATTAACAGAAGGGAGGTTTGCAATAAGAAGATTAGGGAAAACCTCTATTACAGACTATGCACTTCTGGTATATTCCTGAATGAACGTCATCTGCTTGGTGATCATAAGGAATGCAATCATATTCAGTGAACTTTTCCTATTCAGTTTTGAACACATCCAGGTTGAAAGAACAGGGGTAGCAGATACTAATAAAAGCTTTTATTTTGTTGTAATTCAGTGCATTTGCCCTCAAATACATTAATACATTGTATATCGCAGCCTGGAATGGTGTATTTTTTACCTAAGGGGCCTATTTATTTCCACTGGTAAAATATATATACAAATACATTTATTTTCTTCTCTGCTAAAATTACTGGAAACGACAGACTTCTCATCTAGAAGAATTCAAAGTCATGGATAGAGACCAGAGGAAAAAACTACGCAGTAGCATCATATACGAAAAGTAAACTTCTAAGAAAAATGTGCAAAAAAAAAAAAAAAAAAATCCAGTGAAGGGTTATCCATAAGGGAAATAGAGGCAAATAACTGAATGCTTTGAGAAAAAAAGATTTTTTTTTTTTCAAGTGTAGGTTGTAGTCCAGGGTGTTTGTATGGTTTTTATTTTAGGATGAAAATAATTGCCCATGAAGACAGAGCTAACACACAAAGAATCAGACACAACAGAAGGGATTCAAACAGCCACAAACCAGTTCTCACACTAAGTGGAAGGCTGCAGAGAACTTAATGTTATTTTAAGTGTTAAGGAAACATACTGAGTGGGTAATCAACAGGGGCATTTACCCTAACAGGCTCCTCTACACCTTCTGCCTCCAATTCCTACAGTTTCTATTTCCTCAATAGCATTTCTGCTTCTAACGATAATTTACTGTAATTACTTGAAGATACTGAATACCTGTGTATTTTTTTTTAAGGGATAAGGTCTTTAAAGAATCATGAGACTGGATTATGCACACAAAAATAAGATACAATATTATTGATAGTCATACAAGTAGACCTTTGCTCTAGGAATGCATCCAGAATGGAGCAAAACCAACTCCATCCCAGCAGCAACCAGCCTGTTTCTGACACCTGACACCCGACACCCGAGTTCCAGCATAGCTCAGTAACTTGTAAACAAGCAGGTAAAGGGTGTGTTTCAATGCCACCTCTCAAGCAGTTGCACATATATTTATGTGACTACTTTTTAGAATATGACAGAAGCAATCTATTTTTACTTTAATATTGGGGGGAGGGGAATCTTGCAAACACTAAAGCACACTGTGTGATGGTTTTCCTGTAACAGGATACAATGCCAACCAAGCATGGGAGCTCCCTACTTGCATGGAATTATGTGCAAGCTTTAATATTTAAAATGATCAGACTCTATAAGAAAAAGTTGGTCTACATTTTATTTTCTTCATCTTTCTTTGATGAGGATTAATGAATGAATGGTCATAAAGTGCTCTAAAATCCTAGAAAAACACTTTAAGAGCACACACTTAACTATTGGGAGCAAAGGATAATGGTTAATGCTTACCTGGAATTTTGCTCTACCTATAGATGGATGAGTCATTGTAACAAAAAAATCTAAGAGTTTCAACTGAGAAACAGAAAAGCATTAGAAATTTTAAAACAAATACTTGATAAATGACAAGGAAAAGTATCTTCATAATAATGAACTGAATAAAACTCTTTGCCCAGACTAATCCTCAGAATTCTTCTGCAAATGCGGTTTATTTTCACAGGGCTTTTCAAAAACAATAATCATCCCCTTAATCTCAACATCAGCCAGTCATAAAAATGGCAAATACAAATAACTATATCTACATCACTGAGCTTTGCAACTCTGCTTACAAATTTG
>NW_026641991.1:0-1215 GCF_028554395.1 Pezoporus wallicus
TGTCTCTTCAGCACACAAGGAGCTTTGCAACGGGGTCACCATCATTGCAGTCTCTCCTCGGTTTCATACCTAAAAGTCCATTTGAATCCAAATTCTCAGGTGGTCTCTCTCAGCTGCCCAGCAGCACAGTGAGTACAGCACGAACGTTTGGCATCTGCTCCCACAGCAGAAGAGCAAGGATTGAAAGCTGGTGCTGGACCTGTTCAGCACACAATCACCTTTACATTGGTGCCTCCATCGTTGCTTTCACTGCTCACTTTCATACAGGAAAAGCATTTGAATGGAATCAGTCCAGAGCCTGCTCTCTGCTGCGCAGCAACACAGTCAGCACAGAATGAACAGTGGATTCTGCTCGCACGGCAGAAGGACCAGCAGGGAAAGCTAGTGCTGGGCTTCTTCAGCACACAAGCAGCTTTGCAACGGGGTCACCATCATTGCAGTCTCTCCTCGGTTTCATACCTAAAAGTCCATTTGAATCCAAATTCTCAGGTGGTCTCTCTCAGCTGCCCAGCAGCACAGTGAGTACAGCACGAACGTTTGGCATCTGCTCCCACAGCAGAAGAGCAAGGATTGAAAGCTGGTGCTGGACCTGTTCAGCACACAATCACCTTTACATTGGTGCCTCCATCGTTGCTTTCACTGCTAACACTCATACAGGAAAAGCATTTGAATAGAATCAGTCCAGAGCCTGCTCTCTGCTGGCAGCAACACAGCACAGAATGAACAGTGGCATCTGCTCACACGGCAGAAGGACCAGCAGGGAAAGCTAGTGCTGTGTCTCTTCAGCACACAAGGAGCTTTGCAACGGGGTCACCATCATTGCAGTCTCTCCTCGGTTTCATACCTAAAAGTCCATTTGAATCCAAATTCTCAGGTGGTCTCTCTCAGCTGCCCAGCAGCACAGTGAGTACAGCACGAACGTTTGGCATCTGCTCCCACAGCAGAAGAGCAAGGATTGAAAGCTGGTGCTGGACCTGTTCAGCACACAATCACCTTTACATTGGTGCCTCCATCGTTGCTTTCACTGCTCACTTTCATACAGGAAAAGCATTTGAATGGAATCAGTCCAGAGCCTGCTCTCTGCTGCGCAGCAACACAGTCAGCACAGAATGAACAGTGGATTCTGCTCGCACAGCAGAAGGAGTGGCATCTGCTCACACGGCAGAAGGACCAGCAGGGAAAGCTAGTGCTGTGTCTCTTCAGCACACAAGGACA
>NW_026641992.1:0-12091 GCF_028554395.1 Pezoporus wallicus
GGACACCAACATTGGGAGACACCAACATTGGGAGATATCAAATGCGGTGACACCAACACTGGGGGACACCAATATTGGGGGGACACCAACATTGGGGGACACCAAATGGGGGGACACCAACACTGGGGGACACCAATATTGGGGGACACCAAATGGGGGTCACCAACACTGGGGGACACCAATACTGGGGGGACATGGATATGGGGGACACCAAGATGGGGGGACACCAACATTGGAAGACACCAAGATGGGGGGACACCACACACTGGGGGACACCAACATTGGAAGACACCAAGATGGGGGGACACCAACATTTGGGACACACACACCAAATGGGGGGACACCAACATTGGAAGACACCAAGATGGGGGGACACCAACATTGGGGGACACCAAATGGGGGGACACCAACATTGGGGGACACCAATATTGGGACACACCAAATGGGGGGACACCAACATTGGGGGACACCAAATGGGGGGACACCAACATTGGAAGACACCAAGATGGGGGGACACCAACATTGGGACACACCAAATGGGGGGCCGGGGCCATGGGGGTCCCCACCAGCCCCACGGCGCGGGGTCCCTACCTGCTGGCACTCCTGGAGGAACCTCTGCAGCTCGAGGTGCTCCTGGAGCCTCCGTGCCCGCTCCTGCGCCAGCTCCTGGTTCCGGTGGCTCCTACGGGCGCCCGTGGGGACACCATCACCGAGGGGATCCCAACTAGGAGCACCCAACGCCGGTGCCCGTTGCGCGCCTCCCTTGGGTGCTGACGGCACCTACTTGGCCCGGAGCCGCTCCACGGCCTCGGCCACGCGCTCGCCGTAGAGGTTGCCCTGGCGCTGGAGGCTCTCGCCGGCCTCCAGAACCCCTTGGACCCTTTGGTTGTGCAGCTCCATGGTGGTGCCGAAGTCCTTGTGCGCCTTGATGGCGCTGGCGACCCCTTCCACGGAGCGCGGCAGCTCCGCGCCCGCCAGCGCCGCCTCCTGGCCGGGCGATGGAAGCGCTAGGGTTGGGGTTGGGGTTAGGGTTAGGGTTGGGGTTGGGGTTAGGGTTGGGGTTAGGGTTGGGGTTAGGGTTGGGGTTAGGGTTAGGGTTGGGGTTGGGTTAGGGTTGGGGTTAGGGTTGGGGTTAGGGTTAGGGTTAGGGTTAGGTTTGGGGCAGCTCTGCCCAGCCCGCATCCAGCTTCTGCACCCATTGCTGCAGGGACAGGTTGGGCACCTCGGTGCCCTCCATGGCCAGCAGGTCGCTGGCGGCGCGGATGCGCACGTAGTCCTCCTCGTGCCCGTCGATCTCCTCCTTGAGGGCCCCGTGCCGGCTCAGCATCGCCTCGGCCGCCGCCAAGCTCGCCGGCACCTCCTCGTCGGCCGCCGCCGCTTGGGTCTTCACCAACCAAGCCAGGAACGTGTCCAGGTCGTGGATGAAGGCCTGGAGGCGCCCGGCCACGCTCAAGGAATCCTCGCACCCCTGCAGCGCCCGTTGGAGCCCGTCCCATTCCTCGTGGATCTCCTCGAAGGGCACCAGGATCTCCAGCGCCCGGCCCGGGTGGGAAGCGGCCAAAGCTTCCCCTTCCCGTTGCAGCTCCACCAAGCGCGGCTCCAGCACCACCAGCGCCGCCTCCATGGTGGAAAGGCGCCGTTGCAAGGCCAAGATGCCGCCGAGGCCGTCGCCGGTGCCGGAGCGCGTGGCCTCGATGGCCTTCCGCTTGTCCCGCACCTGGGCCTTCACCTCGGCGCACTCCAGGAGGTGGTTCTGGATCTGCAGCACCGAGCTCAGTTGGGTCTTCTTGGTCTCCACCAGCTCCACCACCCGGTTCCACCTGTGGGGACCCGGCACGGCCATGGCAATGCTTGGGCATCGCATAGGGTTAGGGTTAGGGTTAGGGTTATGGTTAGGGGTTAAGGTTATCGTTAGGGGTTAATGTTAGGGTTATGGTTAGGGTTAATAGTTAGGGATCCACATTTTGGCATCAGGAAGGAGCCCCCAAACAGGTTGGGACCCACCTCTGAACATTAGAAAGGAAACCCAAAACCAGGTTGTGTTCCACCTTTGGGCATCAGCAAGGACCCCCAAATCAGTTTGGGATCCACCTTTGGGCATCACAAAGGAGCCCTGAAAGCAAGTTCGGATCCACCTTTGGGCTTCCAAAGAGACCTCCAAATCAGTGTCGTACCTGCTGTTGAGGTGGTCCTGGCACGCTCGGACCTCCTCGGAGCTGGGGTGTCCTCCATCCACCAACTGCTGCACCACTTGGTTGACGTCCAGGATGCGGCCCATGACGCTGTTCATCTCCTGGTCCAGGCTCTCGAACCTGGCGAGAGGACGGGAGCGATGGGGCCCAACCCCACTGCGCCGGAGCGGATCCGGGCCCCGCTTCCCACCGCATCCCACCTGTGCTGGACCACCTCGACCTCATCCAGCTCCTCCGGCACCACCATCCTCTCCAACCACTGCTCCTTCTCGTCCACCCACACCTCGCAGGCGTGCACCTCGCTGAACATCCGGTAGACGGCCAAGGCGTCCTGCAGCCACTGCTGCCGCAGCACGGCCACCTCGGCCACCTCGCCGTAGAGCTGCTCCACCTCCACCACCCGGATCTGCACGTCCACGCCTTGGCGATGCTCGGGGGCCAAGAGCCCCAGCTGCTGGCGCAGGGCGGCCACGGCCACGCGGTGCTTCTCCACCTGGGCCAGGACGGCGCGGTGCTGGCGCAGCAGCGCTCGGCTCGAGTGCTCGTCGTGGCCGAAGTCGTCGCTGGACACCACGCGGTACGTGTCCTGCAGCCACGCCACCAGGTCGTCCGTCTCGGCGCTGAACTGGAAGAAGCCCAGCGCCTCCTGCAGGCGCTGCTGGTGCAGCCCCGTGGCCTCCTCCAGCTTCTTCCAACGCAACCAAACCGCCCGCGTCTTCTCCTGGATGCCGGCGGTGCCGGCGCTCGCCTTGGCCAGGAGCTGCTCGCCTTTCTTCATGCTCTGGTGCAGCAGCGCCCGGCGCCCGCCCAGCTCGCCCAGCATGCTCTGGTGCTTCTTGGTGAGCGCCAAGACGCTGCTCAGGTCCCGGCCGCACCGTTTGGTGCCCAAGATGCGCTCCTTCTCCCGGATCCAGGCCTCGGCTTCCTCCATCTCCTGGTAGAAGGCCCAGAGCTGGCGCGAGTCCTCCAGGTCCCGGCGCCGCCGCGCCGCCAGCTCCCGCAGCTCCTCCAGGCACGTCCGCACGTGGTGCACGCGGTTGCAGATGATCTGAGGGTCGCAGGGCTGGTACCCTGCGCCGGGAGAGCCGGCTCCAGCACCTCCGATGAGATCCAGCATCCCCCCATGGCTCCCAATGGGGACCCGGCCCCGTTGAGCTCCAGCATCCCCCCATGGCTCCTAATGGGGACCCAGCCCTGTTACCCTCCAGCATCTCCCCATGGTTCCCAATGTGGACCCGGCCCCGTTACCCTCCAGCATCTCCCCATGGCTCCCAATGGGGACCCAGCCCTGTTACCCTCCAGCATCTCCCCATGGCTCCCAATGGGGACCCGGCCCCGTTACCCTCCAGCTCGGAGAACTTGAGCGCGGCCGCGTTGAGCGCCTGCACGCGCTCGCTCTGGGCGCTGATGTCGGCCTCCAGCAGCCCCTGCTTCTGCAGCAGGTCCTCCACCTCCAGCAGGTGCTTCCCCAGCTCCTTGGACAGCAGCAGCCCCTGCGGAGGGCAACGGGAGGCAAGGGGACCTCAGCGAGGGTGGGGATGTGATGGGTGCTCAATCGCCCATTGGGGATGCGATGGGTGCTCAATCGGCCATTGGGGATGTAATGGGTGCTCAATCGCCCATTGGGGATGCGATGGGTGCTCAATCGTCCATTGGGGATGCGATGGGTGCTCAATCGTCCATTGGGGATGCAATGGGTGCTCAATCGTCCATTGGGGATGCGATGGGTGCTCAATCGTCCATTGGGGATGCGATGGGTGCTCAATCGTCCATTGGGGATGCGATGGGTGCTCAATCGGCCATTGGGGATGTAATGGGTGCTCAATCAGCCATTGGGGATGCGATGGGTGCTAAATCAGCCATTGGGGATGTGATGGGTGCTCAATCGGCCATTGGGGATGCAATGGGTGCTCAATCGCCCATTGGGGATGCAATGGGTGCTCAATCGGCCATTGGGGATGCAATGGGTGCTCAATCGGCCATTGGGGATGCGATGGGTGCTCAATCGGCCATTGGGGATGCAATGGGTGCTCAATCGGCCATTGGGGATGCGGTGGGTGCTCAATCGGCCATTGGGGATGCAATGGGCGCTCAATCGTCCATTGGGGATGCAATGGGTGCTCAATCGTCCATTGGGGATGTAATGGGTGCTCAGTCAGCCATTGGGGATGCGATGGGTGCTAAATCAGCCATTGGGGATGTGATGGGTGCTCAATCGGCCATTGGGGATGCAATGGGTGCTCAATCGTCCATTGGGGATGCAATGGGTGCTCAATCGGCCATTGGGGATGCAATGGGTGCTCAATCGTCCATTGGGGATATGATGGGTGCTCAATCACCTATTGAGGTCATCATGGGTGCCATCACCCATTGAAGATGCAAGGGGTGCTCAGTCGCCCATTGGGGACACAATGGGCACTCAATCACCTATTGAGGACGTGATGGGTGCTCAATCACCCACTGGGGACACGATGGGCCCTCAATCTCCCGTTGAGGACACAATGGGCACTCAGTTGCCTATTGAGGATGCGATGGGTGCTCCATCACCCATTGAGGACACAATGGGTGCTCAGTTGCCTATTGAGGATGCAATGGGTGCTCCATCACCCATTGAGGACACAATGGGTGCTCAGTTGCCTATTGAGGACGCGATAGGCCCTCAATCTCCCATTGAGGACGCAATGGGAGCTCCATCACCCATCGGGGATGCAACAGGCCCTCAATCTCCCATTGAGGATGCAATGGGAGCTCCATCACCCATTGAGGATGCAATGGGTGCTCCATCACCCATTGAGGACGTGATGGGCCCTCAATCTCCCATTGAGGACGCAATGGTTGCTCCATCACCCATTGAGGACATGATGGGCTCTCAATCTCCCATTGAGGACGCAATGGGTGCTCCATCACCCATCAAGGATGCAACAGGCCCTCAATCTCCCATTGAGGACGCAATGGGTGCTCCATCACCCATCAAGGATGCAACAGGCCCTCAATCTCCCATTGAGGATGCAATGGGTGCACCATCATCCATTGAGGACATGATGGGCCCTCAATCTCCCATTGAGGACGCAATGGGTGCTCCATCACCCATCGGAGATGCAACAGGCCCTCAATCTCCCACTGAGGACGCGGCGAGCCCTCCATTGCCCGTTGAGTTCCGGCTCCCACCTGCATCTCCTCCATCCAGTCGATCATGTGCACCATCTCCTGGAAGATCCTCTGCAGGGCCAGGTTCTGCTCGAGGCGGGCGCGGCGGGCGCGCAGCAGCTCCCCCAGCAGCGCCCATTGCCGCAGGACGTTGTCCTTCTGGGCGCCGATGCGCCGCGTGTCGTAGTAGCCGCCGGCGGCCACCTCCAGCGCCAGCTCCACCACGGCCTGGATGCGCTCGTGGTAGGAGGAGATGTCGGCCTCGATGGCCTCGTGCTTCTTCATGGCCGCCTCCACCGCCGGCAGGTCGTAGCCGAAGTTGTCCTGGGGTGAGGGGAGGTGGGAGCGGTGGGGTGGGAATGGGGTGGGAGTGGGGTGGGAACGGGTGAAAGGGATGGGAGGGGAGAGAAAAGATGGGAAGGGGTGGAAGGGGTGGGAAGGGATGGAAAGGGGTGGAAAGGGAGGGGAAAGGGGTGGAAAAGGATTGAAAGGGATGGAAATGGAAGAAAAAGGATGGAATGGGATGGAATGAGGTGGAATGGGATGGAAAAGGAGATGGAATGGGATGGAAAGGCAGGGAAAGGGAGGGGAAAGGGGTGGGAATGAAGAAAAAGGATGGAATGGGTGGAAAGATGGAAGGAAAGGGAGGGGATGGAATGGGATGGGGAAGAAAAAGGGAATGGAAAAGTATTGAAAGGGATAGAATGGGGTGGAATGGAAGGGTGGAAAAGGATGGAATGGGAAGGGATGGGATGGAAGGGGATGGAAGGGGAGGGAAGGGGAGGGAAGGGGATGGAGAAGGATGGAAAGGGATGGGAAGGGAAGGGAAGGGAAGGGAAGGGAAGGGAAGGGAAGGGAAGGGAAGGGAAGGGAAGGGACGCGAAGTGCCCCCGACCTGCGAGACGAGGCGCTGGTTCTCCTGCAGCCACGTCTCCCTCATGGCCACCTTATGGTCGAAGCGCTGGGCCAGCAGCTCCAGCTTCTCCTGGCGGATGAGCTCCCGGCGCAGCGCCACCTCCCGCTCGTGCTCCGCCTTCTCCAGGCAGCTCCAGGCCTTGGGAATGGGGCGGGATACACACACATGGGGGTCACCAATGGGGGCGTGCAACGGGGCCATCCCCATCCCCTCTTTGCTCCCCCCCTGCCCGGTACCTTGTTGATGTCCGCGATGCTCTTGCCCTCGCTGGGCACGTAGAGCCTGCGGTCGGTGGCGCGGAGCTTGCTCTGGATGCTGAAGAGCAGCACCTCCAGGTTGCCCTTCTCTTGGAACCTGTGGGGCAGGAGCCGGGCATGGCCATGGGGGTGCTGAACCCATTGTGTGGGTCCCATCCTGCCCCATAGCCAGGGCCTCACTTGACCGGCTTCTCCAGGGTGCAGAAGGCGGTGAAGGCCTGGAGCTGCTGCTGCACCCCCAGCAGGGAGTTGGCGAACTTCTGGGTGCCGATGACGGCGATGGTTTGGTGGATCCAGGCCAGCAGCGCGGCCGCCAGCGCCTCGTAGCGCTCCACGATGGCCTCGATCTCCATGGCCTGGTCCAGCACCTGAGGGGATGCGGGAGGAGGGCAAAGAACCCTCTTGAGATCCAATGTGGGGTTTGGATGGGTCTGGGTGATGGAGGGGGGGATGGAACCCTCTTGAGATCCAATGTGGGGTTTGGATGGGTCTGGGTGATGGAGGGGGGGATGGAACCCTCTTGAGATCCAATGTGGGGTTTGGATGGGTCTGGGTGATGGAGGGGGGGGCGGAACCCTCTTGAGATCCAATGTGGGGTTTGGATGGGTCTGGGTGATGGAGGGGGGACAAAGAACCCTCTTGAGATCCAGTGTGGGGTGTGGAGGGGTCTGGGTGATGGAGGGGGAGGCGGAACCCTCTTGAGATCCAATGTGGGGTTTGGATGGGTCTGGGTGATGGAGGGGGGCAAAGAACCCTCTTGAGATCCAATGTGGGGTTTGGATGGGTCTGGGTGATGGAGGGGGGGCAAAGAACCCTCTTGAGATCCAATGTGGGGTTTGGATGGGTCTGGGTGATGGAGGGGGGGGCGGAACCCTCTTGAGATCCAATGTGGGGTTGGGGGGGGTGATGGAGGGCTCAGAGCCATGGAAACAGGGGTGGGACATCCCTATAAAGACAAGGATGGGACATCCCTATAAAGACAAGGATGGGACATCCAATGGAGACAAGGATGGGACATTCCATGGAGCCAAGGATGGGGCATCCCACAGAACCAAGGATGGGACATCCAATGGAGACAAGGATGGGATGTCCCACAGAACCAAGGATGGGACATCCCATGGAGCCAAGGATGGGACATCCAATGGAGACAAGGATGGGACATCCCATGGAGACAAGGATGGGACATCCAATGGAGACAAGGATGGGACATCCAATGGAGACAAGGATGGGGCATCCAATGGAGACAAGGATGGGATGTCCCACAGAACCAAGGATGGGGCATCCCATGGAGCCAAGGATGGGACATCCAATGGAGACAAGGATGGGGCATCCCATGGAGCCAAGGGTGGGACATCCAATGGAGGCAAGGATGGGGCGTCCCACAGAACCAAGGATGGGGCATCCCATGGAACCCCATGGAGGGCATCATCCCAAACCCACCTTCCCGATGCGCTTCCCCTCCACCGCCAGCGCCTTCATCTTGGAGAAGTAGTGGTAGAAGGACACCACGTAGGTGATGATGGACTTCTCATCGGGGTCCTCCATGTTCACATCTGATGGGGCGGGGGGGAAAGCTCTGGTCCCCATAGGGCCACCAAGGCTCCTTGGAGGTGGGAGATGAAGGCAGAGGGAGCAGAGGACCCCCCACCCCCCCCGCCGTGGGGTGGCCCCATCCTTACCCTCGGGGTCCAGGAGCTTGCTGAGCCCCAGGTGCTGCTCGGCCGTGTTGAAGGCCTGCTGCAGGTTGAAGGTGGCGTTGGACTTGGTGAGCTTGTGGAAGTCAACGAGATCCGGCCTATGGGGGGGGGACACAGCCCCATGGAGCCCCCCAGGCCACGGAGGGGACCCAAGGGATGGATGGGGTCACCCCCATGTCCGTGCCCCCCCCCCAAAGCAAACCTGTGCTTGTGGATGAGGGCGTTGAAGGCCAACCCATCCCTCCAGCTTGTGGTGAAGTTCTGGATGTTCACCTCGGGGTAGCTGGGGGGAAAGGGGGGAATGGGGTGGGAAGGGAAGGAAAAGGGAGGGAAAGGGGTCAGAAGGGATGGGAAGGGGTGGGAAGCGTGGGAAGGGATGGGAAGGGGTGGGAAGGGGTGGGAAGGGATGGGAAGGGATGCAATGGGGTGGATGGGGGTGGGAAGGGGATGGAATGGGGTGGATGGGGGTGGAACAGGGTGGAATGGGGTCACCCGGTGCCGGCCCTGCCCCGGCCATGGGAGCTGCCAGGGCTGGGCCCCCCCTCACCCCGCCGTCTTCATCTGGCACCAGAGCAGCAGCGCGTCCTTGGCCGAGCGCGTCTCCCGGTTGTCCTCGGTCTTGATCTTGATGACCTGGATCTGGGGCAGGGCCATGGAGCATCGGCGGCTCAGGGCCAGGCCCCCAGGGCCGGGGGGCAGCCCCATGGCGCTACCTGGAAGCGGAGGATGATGGTCCAGATGAGGCCCAGCGTCAGGCGGTGGTTGCCGTCCACGATGTCGTGGGAGCCCACGTTCTCCAGGTGCACGCGCTGCTCCTTGAGGAACTGCAGCGCCTTGTCCACGTTCTCCAGGGAGTGGATGCGCATCCGGCCCCGCGTCGGCTTGGGCTGGGGAGGCGCCGTGGCCCGGCTCGGAGGGGGTCCTTCCGCCCAGTGCAACCCAACCCAACCCAACCCAACTCAACCCAACTCAATGCAACACAACCCAGCTCAACTAAACCCAACCCAACCCAACTCAATGCAACACAACCCAGCTCAACACAACCCAACTGAACCCAACCCAACTAAACCCAACCCAAGCCAATGCAACCCAACCCAATCCAACTTAACTCAACCCAAATTAACCCAACCCAACTTAATGCAACACAACCCAGCTCAACACAACCCAACTGAACCCAACCCAACTAAACCCAACCCAAGCCAATGCAACCCAACCCAATCCAACTTAACTCAACCCAACTTAACCCAACCCAACTTAACCCAACTCAACTCAACCCAATGCAACCCAACCCAACAGAACTCAAACCAACTCAACTCAACCCAATCCAATCTAACCCAACCCAACTCAATCCAATCCAACCCAACCCAATCCAACCCAACTCAACCCAACCCAACCCAACCCAGATGGTGGTGGATGGAGCTGGGAAGGGCCCAGCTCAAGTTAACCCAATGGTTGATGGAGCTGGAGGACGATGGGGAGGACCCAACTCAACCCAAGCCAACCCAACGGTTGATGGACCTGGGTGGGGATGGGAAGATCTCAACTCAACCCAACCCAAATGGTTGATGGACCTTGGCTGTGGTTGGGAGGTCCCAACTCAACCCAAATGGTGATAGATGGGACCTGGGCGGTGATGGGAAGGTCCCAACCCAACCCAACCCAACCCAACGGTTGATGGAGCTGGAGGACGACGAGGAGGTTCCAACCCAACGCTTGCTGTCCCTCGCCCATGGCTGGAAGGACCCAACTGACCCCAAGCGCCCACAGATGGGTCCCCATCGACCCCACTGGATGCCATGGTGGGGGGCGCCCCCCCATCCCTCACCAGCTGCTCCCCGGAGAGCACCTCAAGCAGGCGCGTGAGGACGAAGCCGTCGCGGAGGTCGCAGTAGAGGTCCCCGACGCGGCAGGAGGCGCGCGCCAGGTGCGCGTTCACCCACTTGGTGAAGGTCTTCTTCTGCACCGCGTCGCGCTCGTCTGCGGGGGGCAGCACCGAGAGCCAGTGGGGATGGGGGGGACCCAACCCCTATGTGAGCAGCAGTGGGGATGGGAACCCAACCCCTATGGGGGGGCATCAATGGGGATGGGGAACCCCAACCCCTATGTGAGCATCAGTGGGGATGGGAACCCCAACCCCTATGTGAGCAGCAGTGGGGATGGGACCCCAACCCCTATGGGGGGGCATCAATGGGGATGGGGAACCCCAACCCCTATGTGAGCATCAATGGGGATGGGAACCCCAACCCCTATGGGGGGGCATCAATGGGGATGGGGAACCCCAACCCCTATGTGAGCATCAATGGGGATGGGACCCCAACCCCTATGTGAGCATCAATGGGGATGGGACCCCAACCCCTATGGGGGCATCAGTGGGGATGGGACCCCAACCCCTATGGGGGGGCATCAATGGGGATGGGACCCCAACCCCTATGGGGGGGCATCAATGGGGATGGGGAACCCCAACCCCTATGTGAGCATCAATGGGGATGGGACCCCAATGCCTATAGGGGGGCATCAATGGGGATGGGGAACCCCAACCCCTATGGGGGCATCAGTGGGGATGGGACCCCAACCCCTATGGGGGGGCATCAATGGGGATGGGACCCCAACCCCTATGGGGGGGCATCAATGGGGATGGGAGCCCAACCCCTATGTGAGCATCGTTGGGGAGGGAACCCCAGCCCCTATGGGGGGCATCAATGGGGAGGGAACCCCAGCCCCTATGGGGGGGCGGGGGCCTGCCCCCCACCTGCCAAGGCCTTGATGCGGGAGCACTCGAAGAGCTTGGCCGGGCCCGCGGGGTCCTCCCAGGGGCTGGGGTTGTTGTTGTGCTGCTCCATGAGCTCCACCTCGGCCGCCATGGGGCTGGGGGGCACGCGGGGGGGGGGGGGGGGGGTATGGGGGGGGGGGGGGGGTTATGGGGGGGTTATGGGGGGATATGGGGGGTTATGGGGGGTATGGGGGGGTGGGTGCATAGGGGGCTATAAGGGGGGTAGGGGGGGGGGTTATGGGGGGGTAGAGGGGGGGTACGGGGGGTAGAGGGGGATTATAAGGGGGGGTATAGGGGGGTATGGGGGGGTATGGAGGGTTATAAGGGGGGTATAGGGGGTTATCAGTGGGGTGTAAGGGGGGAGATATGGGGTGTATAGGGGGTTATAAGGGGGTATGAGCGGTTATGGGGGGGTATGGGGGGGTAGAGGGGGATTATAAGGGGGGCATAGGGGGTATGGGGGTTATAAGGGGGGTATAGGGGGGTTATAGGGAGTATCAGTGGGGTGTAAAGGGGGAGATAGGGGGTTATAAGGGGGAATGGGGGCGTTATGGGGGGGTATGGGGGGTATGGGGAGTTATAAGGGGGATATAGGGGGTTATGGGGGGTTATAGGGGGGTATCTGGGGGTATAATGGGGGAGATGGGGGTGTATGGGGGGTTATAAGGGGGTATAGGGGAGGTATGGGGGCTATGGGGGGACATGGAGGGCACATGGGGACATGCATGGGGACATGGGAGGACAGGGGTATGGGGGGGATATGGGGGTTGTATGGATGGGTATGGGGGGACATGGGGGGCACAGGACCCCCCCCCAACCCCCTATAGACCCCCCTCTGATCCCCATCTCCCCCTATGGACCCCATGGAACCCCCCCATAACCCCCATAGCCCCCTATAGACCCGGCCTGCAGCCTCCTATATCACCCCCCAGGACCCCACCCAGACAGCACTGAACCCCCCTATACCCCCCCGTAGGCCCCTATAGACCCGCTATAGCCCCCTATACACCCCCTATAGCCCTCTGTAGCCCCCTACACCCCCCCATACCCCCTATAGCCCCCTATAGACCCGCTATAGCCCCCTATAGCCCCCTATACACCCCCTATAGCCC
>NW_026641993.1:0-12054 GCF_028554395.1 Pezoporus wallicus
GTAACATTCCCAGTACTAGCTTTCTAGCCAGGTTCTTTGCCTATGGGAGAAGAGGTTATTGTTATGGGTTAGGACGGATTTAGGGTTAGAGTTAAGGGTTAGGGTTTAGAGTAAGAGTTAGTGGTAGGGTAAGGTTTAGGATGTGTTAGGCTTAGGTTTAGGGTTAGGTGTTAGGGTAAGTATTAGGGGTTAGGTTTAAGTGTATGGTTAGGATGGCTTATGGATAGTGTTGGAGTCAGGGATTAGGGTTAAGGTTTCAGCCATTGGAGTTAAGGGTTAGGGTTAAGAGTTAGGGTAAGGGTTAACGTCATGGGTTATGTTTAGGTTTAGGGTAAGTGTTAGGTTTACGATGGGTTAGTTTTAGGGGTTAGAGTAAGGGTTAGGGTTACTATGTGTTACTCTTATGAATAGGGTGTGGTTAGGGTTAAGCGTTACAGTTACGTTGCACACATTAGGGTTAGGGGTTATGGCTAGTGTTAGGGTCACGGGTTAGGGTTAAGGTGGCAGCCATTAGAGTTAGCGGTTGCGTTAGGAGTTAGGTAAGGTTTAAGGTTATGGGTTATGGTTAGATTTAGGGTTCATATTTGTTTTAGGATGGGATAGTGTTAGGTTTTAACTTAAGGCCCACGTGTATTCTGTGTTAGGGTCATGGGTGGGGTTAAGTGTTACGTTTAGGGTTAGGGTTTACGGTTAGGTTGAGGAAATTAGGGTTAGTGGTAAGGGTTAGGGTCCAGGATAATATTAGGGTTTGGGTTAGGTTTAGGGTTAGGGTTAGAGCTAATGTTAGGTTTATGCGTTAGGGGTTAGGGTTACGGTTAACGGTTAGGGTTAGGGGGTTAGGGTTAGGGTTTAAAGTTAGGGTTAGGGTTAGGGGGTTGGGTAAGTTTTAGTGTTAGGGTTAGGAGTTAGTGTTAGGGTTAAGTGTTAGGGTTAGGGTTAGGGATAGGGTTATGGTTAGGGTTAAGTAAAAGGGATATGGTGATGTGTTAGGGTTAAGGTTAGGAGTTAGGGTAGGGTTAAGTGTTACGGTTTGGGTGACGGCTTAGGGGTAGGGGTAAGGATTAGGGTTAGGGTTATGGTTAGGGTTAAGTGTTAGGGTTAGTGTGGCGTGTTAGGGTTCACGTTAGGGTTATGGTTAGGAGTTATCGTTAGGGTTAAGTGTTAGGGTTAGTGTGGCGGGTTAGGTTTAGGATTTAGGATTAAGTGTTAGGGGGTTAGGGTTAGCCTTGTGGGAGTTATATATTACTATATAAGAGGGTTAGGCTTTAGGGTTTGGGTTAGGGTTAGGGTTGAGAACCTCTGTGGGTCATTAGAATGCTCTTGAACATGCTTTATTTTGCTCACTTTGTTACGTTTACTGTGTTTTCCTATATATCTATATATATAGTATTGCACTCACTTTGTTACAGTTACTGGGGGAAATGGGTCAGGGTTATGGTTAGGGTTTGGTTAGGGTTAGGGTTAGGGTTAGGGTTGAGAACCTCTGTGGGTCATTAGAATGCTCTTGAACATGCTTTATTTTGCTCACTTTGTTACGTTTACTGTGTTTTCCTATATATCTCTATATATAGTATTACACTCACTTTGTTACAGTTACAGGGGAGAAATGGGTTAGGGTTAAATTTAGGGTTAGGGTTAGGGTTGAGAACCTCTGTGTGTCTTTAGAATGCTCTTGAACATGCTTGATTTTGCTCACTTTGTTACGTTTACTGTGTTTTCCTATATATCTCTCTATATAGTATTACACTCACTTTGTTACGGTTACAGGGGAGAAATGGTTTAGGGTTAGGGTTAGGTTTGAGAACCTCTGTGGGTCATTAGAATGCTCTTGAACATGCTTTATTTTGCTCAGTTTGTTACGTTTACTGTGTTTTCCTTTATATCTCTATATATAGTATTACACTCACTTTGTTACGGTTACAGGGGAGAAATGGGTTAGGGTTAGGGTTAGGTTTGAGAACCTCTGTGGGTTATTAGAATGCTCTTGAACATGCTTTATTTTGCTCACTTTGTTACGTTTACTGTGTTTTCCTATATAGCTCTATATATAGTATTATACTCACTTTGTTACAGTTATAGGGGAGAAAAGGGTTAGGGTTAGGGTTAGGGTTCGGGTAAGGCTTGAGAACCTCTGTGGGTCATTAGAATGCTCTTGAACATGCTTTTTTTTGCTCACTTTGTTACGTTTACTGTGTTTTCCCATATATCTGCATATATAGTGTTACACTCACTTTGTTACAGTTACAGGGCAGAAATGGGTTAGGGTTAGGGTTAGGGTTGAGAACTTCTGTGGGTCCTTAGAATGCTCTTGAACATGCTTTATTTTGCTCACTTTTTACGTTTACTGTGTTTTCCTATATATCCGTATATATAGTATTACACTCACTTTGTTACAGTTACAGGGGAGAAATGGCTTAAGGTTTGGGTTAGGATTAGGGTTAGGGTTGAGAACCTCTGTGGGTCATCAGAATGCTCTTGAACATGCTTTATTTTGCTCACTTTGTTACATTTAGTGTGTTTTCCTATATATCTACATATATTGTATTACACTCACTTTGTTACAGTTACAGGGCAGAAATGGGTTAGGGTTAGGGTTAGGGTTAGGGTTAGGGTTAGGGTTAGGGTTGAGAACTTCTGTGGGTCATTAGAATGCTCTTGAACATGCTTTATTTTGCTCACTTTTTACGTTTACTGTGTTTTCCTATATATCTCTATATATAGTATTATACTCACTTTTTTACAGTTACAGGGCAGAAATTGGTTAGGGTTAGGGTTAGGGTTGAGAACCTCTGTGGGTCATTAGAATGCTCTTGAACATGCTTTATTTTGCTCACTTTGTTACGTTTACTGTGTTTTCCTATATATCTCTCTATATAGTATTACACTCACTTTGTTACAGTTACAGGGGAGAAATGGTTTAAGGTTTGGGTTAGGATTAGGGTTAGGGTTGAGAACCTCTGTGGGTCATTAGAATGCTCTTGAACATGCTTTATTTTGCTCACTTTGTTACATTTACTGTGTTTTCCTATATATCTACATATATTGTATTACACTCACTTTGTTACAGTTACAGGGCAGAAATGGGTTAGGGTTAGGGTTAGGGTTAGGGTTAGGGTTAGGGTTAGGGTTAGGGTTAGGGTTAGGGTTAGGGTTGAGAACTTCTGTGGGTCATTAGAATGCTCTTGAACATGCTTTATTTTGCTCACTTTTTCCGTTTACTGTGTTTTCCTATATATCTCTATATATAGTATTATACTCACTTTTTTACAGTTACAGGGCAGAAATTGGTTAGGGTTAGGGTTAGGGTTGAGAACCTCTGTGGGTCATTAGAATGCTCTTGAACATGCTTTATTTTGCTCACTTTGTTACGTTTACTGTGTTTTCCTATATATCTCTCTATATAGTATTACACTCACTTTGTTACAGTTACAGGGGAGAAATGGGTTAGGGTTAAATTTAGGGTTAGGGTTAGGGTTGAGAACTTATGTGGGTCATTAGAATGCTCTTGAACATGCTTTTTTTTGCTCACTTTGTTAGGTTTACTGTGTTTTCCTATATATCTCTATATATAGTATTACACTTTCTTACAGTTACAGGGGAGAAATGGGTTAGGGTTAGGGTCAGGGTTAGGGTTGAGAACCTCTGTGTGTCTTTAGAATGCTCTTGAACATGCTTGATTTTGCTCACTTCGTTACGTTTACTGTGTTTTCCTATATTCCTATATATATAGTATTACGCTCACTTTGTTACAGTTACAGGGGAGAAATGGGTTAGGGTTAGGGTTAGGGTTGAGAACCTCTGTGGGTCATTAGAATGCTCTTGAACATGCTTGATTTTGCTCACTTCGTTACGTTTACTGTGTTTTCCTATATACCTATATATATAGTTTTGCAATCACTTTGTTACAGTTACAGGGGAGAAATGGGTTAGGGTTAGGGTTGAGAAACTCTGTGCGTCATTAGAATGCTCTTGAACATGCTTTATTTTGCTCACTTTGTTAGGTTTACTGTGTTTTCCTATATATCTCTATATATAGTATTACACTCACTTTCTTACAGTTACAGGGGAGAAATGGGTCAGGGTTAGGGTTAGGGTTAGGGTAAGGCTTGAGAACCTCTGTGGGTCATTAGAATGCTCTTGAACATGCTTTATTTTGCTCACTTTGTTACGTTTACTCTGTTTTCCTATATATCTATACATGTAGTATTACACTCACTTTGTTACAGTTACAGGGGAGAAATGGGTTAGGGTTAGGGTTAGGGTTAGGATTAGGGTGGAGAACTTCTGTGGGTCATTAGAATGTTCTTGAACATGCTTTATTTTGCTCACTTTGTTAGGTTTACTGAGTTTTCCTATATATCTCTATATATAGTATTACACTCACTTTGTTACAGTTACAGGGGAGAAATTGTTTAGGGTTAGGGTTAGGGCTGAGAACCTCTGTGGGTCATTAGAATGCTCTTGAACATGCTTTATTTTGCTCACTTTGTTAGGTTTACTGTGTTTTCATTTATATCTATATATATAGTATTACACTCACTTTATTACAGTTACAGGGGAGAAATGGTTTAAGGTTAGGGTTAGGGTTGAGAGCCTCTGTCGGTCACTAGAATGCTCTTGAACGTGGTTTATTTTGCTCCGAGCAATAAACAGGGAGCAGAGGCCAAACATTCATGCTCTCCTCAGTGTGTTGCTGGGCAGCAGAGTGCAGGCTCCAGAGAGGTTGCAGTCAAATGCACTTTCATGTATGACAGTGAGCAGTGAAAGCAATGATGGAGGCACCGTTGCAAAGCTGCCTGTGTTCTGAAGAGTCCCAGCACTAGCTTTCCCTCCTTGCTCTTCTGCTGTGGGAACAGAGGCCAAACGTTCGTGCTCTACTAACTGTGCAGCCTGGCAGCTGAGGGCGACCACCCGAGAATTTGTATTCAAATGGACTTTTAGGTATGAAACCGAGGAGAGACTGCAATGATGGTGACACCGTTGCAAAGCTGCTTGTGTGCTGAAGAGGCCCAGCACCAGATATGCCTCCTGGGTCTTCTGCTGCCTGACCAGTTCATTCTGTGCTGAATGTGTTGATGCACAGCAGAGAGCAGGCTCTGGACTGATTGCATTCAAATGCTTTTCATGTATGGCAGCGAGCAGTGAAAGCAATGATGGAGGCACCGATGCAATGGTGATTGTGTGCTGAACAGGCCCAGCACCAGCTTTCAATCCTGGCTCTTCTGCTGTGGGAGCAGAGGCCAAACGTTCGTGCTGTACTCACTGTGCTGCTGGGCAGCTGAGAGAGACCACCTGAGAATTTGTATTCAAATGGACTTTTGGGTATGAAAGTGAGGAGAGACTGCAATGATGGTGACACCGTTGCAAAGCTGACTGTGTGCTGAAGAGCCCCAGCACCAGCTTTCTCTGCTGCCCCTTCTGCTGTGGGAGCAGATGCCAAACGTTCATTCTGTGCTGTGTTGCTGCGCAGCAGAGAGCAGGCTCTGGACTGATTCCATTCAAATGCTTTTCCTGTATGAAAGTGAGCAGTGAAAGCAATGATGGAGGCACCGATGCAAAGGTGATTGTGTGCTGAACAGGCCCAGCACCAGCTTTCAATCCTGGCTCTTCTGCTGTGGGAGCAGAGGCCAAACGTTTGTGCTGTACTCACTGTGCTGCTGGGCAGCTGAGAGAGACCACCTGAGAATTTGGATTCAAATGGACTTTTAGGTATGAAACCGAGGAGAGACTGCAATGATGGTGACACCGTTGCAAAGCTGACTGTGTGCTGAAGAATCCCAGCACCAGCTTTCCCTGCTGGTCCTTCTGCTGTGGGAGCAGATGCCACTGTTCATTCTGTGCTGACTGTGTTGCTGCGCAGCAGAGAGCAGGTTCTGGACTGATTCCATTCAAATGCTTTTCCTGTATGAAAGTGAGCAGTGAAAGCAATGATGGAGGCACCGATGCAAAGCTGACTGTGTGCTGAAGATGCCCAGCACCAGCTTTCCCTGCTGGCTCTTCTGCTGCGGCCGCAGAGGCCAAATGTCCGTGCTGTACTCACTGTGCTGCTGGGCAGCTGAGAGAGACCACCTGAGAATTTGTATTCAAATGGACTTTTAGGTATGAAACCGAGGAGAGACTGCAATGATGGTGACACCGTTGCAAAGCTGACTGTGTGCTGAAGAGGCCCAGCACAAGCTTTCTCTGCTGGTCCTTCTGCTGTGGGAGCAGATGCCACTATTCATTCGGTGCTGACTGTGTTGCTGCGCTGCTAGCAGAGAGCAGGCTCTGGACTGATTGCATTCAAATGCTTTTCCTGTATGACAGTGAGCAGTGAAAGCAATGATGGAGGCACCGATGCAAAGGTGATTGTGTGCTGAACAGGCCCAGCACCAGCTTTCCCTCCTGGCTCTTCTGCTGTGGGAGCAGAGGCCAAACGTTCGTGCTGTACTCACTGTGCTGCCTGGCAGCTGAGAGCGACCACCTGAGAATTTGGATTCAAATGGACTTTTAGGTATGAAACCGAGGAGAGACTGCAATGATGGTGTCCCCGTTGCAAAGCTGATTGTGTGCTGAAGAGGCCCAGCACTAGATTTCCCTGCTGGTCCTTCTGCTGTGGGAGCAGATGCCACTGTTCATTCTGTGCTGTGTTGCTGCGCAGCAGAGAGCAGGTTCTGGACTGATTCCATTCAAATGCTTTTCATGTATGACAGTGAGCAGTGAAAGCAATGATGGAGGCACCTTTGCAAAGCTGACTGTGTGCTGAAGATTCCCAGCACCAGCTTTCCCTCCTGGCTCTTCTGCTGAGAGTGTAAAGAACGACCGCTCATGCTCCACTCGCTGTGCTGCTGGGTAGGCGAGAGCAAGCTCCGCAGATGTTGCCTTCAAATGCACTCTTAGATACGAAACTGAGCAGTGAGAGCAATGATGGAGGCACCGTTGCAAAGCTGACTGTGTGCTGAAGATCACTCGCACCAGCTTTCCCTCCTGGCTCTTCAGCTTTGGAAGCAGAGGGCAAACGTTCGTGCTCTCCTCGCTGTGCTGCTGGGACCCCTAGAGCAAGCCCCGGAGAGGTACAATTCAAATGGACTTTCACGTATGAAAGTGAGCAGTGTCAGGAATGATGGTGACTCTGTTGTAAAGTTGCCTGTGTGCTGAAGAATCCCAGCACCAGCTTTCCCTCCTGGCTCTTGTGCTTTGGCAGTAAAGAACGACCGCTCATGCTCTACTCACTCTGCTGCTGGGCAGCAGAGTGCAGGCTTCAGAGAGGTTGTATTCAAATGCTCTTTCAGGTATGAAAATGAATGGTGACAGCAATGATGGTGACACACTTGAAAGCTGACTGTGAGCTGAATAATCCCAGCACCAGCTTTCCCTCGTGGCTCTTCTGCTGTGGGAGCAGAGGCCATCATTCATGCTCTCCTCAGTGTGTTGCTGGGCAGCAGAGTGCAGGCTCCGGAGAGGTTGCATTCGAATGCACTTTCATGTATGACAGTGAGCAGTGAAAGCAATGATGGAGACACCGTTGCAAAGCTGCCTGTGTGCTGAAGAGGCCCAGCACCAGCTTTCCCTGCTGGCCCTTCTGCTGTGGGAGCAGATGCCACTGTTCATTCTGTGCTGAGTGTGTTGCTGCGCAGCAGAGAGCAGGCTCTGGACTGATTCCATTCAAATGCTTTTCCTGTATGAAAGTGAGCAGTGAAAGCAATGATGGAGGCACCAATGTAAAGGTGATTGTGTGCTGAACAGGGCCAGCACCAGCTTTCAATCCTGTCTCTTCTGCTGTGGGAGCAGAGGCCAAACTTTCGTGCTGTACTCACTGTGCTGCTGGTCAGCTGAGAGAGACCACCTGAGAATTTGTATTCAAATGGACTTTTAGGTATGAAACCGAGGAGAGACTGCAATGATTGTGACACCGTTGCAAAGCTGCCTGTGTGCTGAAGAGGCCCAGCACTAGCTTTCCCTGCTGGGCCTTCTGCTGTGGGAGCAGATGCCACTGTTCATTCTGTGCTGACTGTGTTGCTGCGCAGCAGAGAGCAGGCTCTGGACTGATTCCATTCAAATGCTTTTCCTGTATGAAAGTGAGCAGTGAAAGCAATGATGGAGGCACCGATGCAAAGGTGATTGTGTGCTGAACAGGCCCAGCACCAGCTTTCAATCCTGGCTCTTCTGCTGTGGGAGCAGAGGCCAAACGTTCGTGCTGTACTCACTGTGCTGCTGGGCAGCTGAGAGAGACCACCTGAGAATTTGGATTCAAATGGACTTTTAGGTATGAAACCGAGGAGAGACTGCAATGATGGTGACACCGTTGCAAAGCTGCTTGTGTGCTGAAGAGGCCCAGCACTAGCTTTCCCTGCTGGTCCTTCTGCTGTGGGAGCAGATGCCACTGTTCATTCTGTGCTGACTGTGTTGCTGCGCAGCAGAGAGCAGGCTCTGGACTGATTCCATTCAAATGCTTTTCCTGTATGAAAGTGAGCAGTGAAAGCAACGATGGAGGCACCAATGTAAAGGTGATTGTGTGCTGAACAGGTCCAGCACCAGCTTTCAATCCTGGCTCTTCTGCTGTGGGAGCAGAGGCCAAACGTTCGTGCTGTACTCACTGTGCTGCTGGGCAGCTGAGAGAGACCACCTGAGAATTTGGATTCAAATGGACTTTTAGGTATGAAACCGAGGAGAGACTGCAATGATGGTGACACCGTTGCAAAGCTGACTGTGTGCTGAAGAGGCCCAGCACCAGCTTTCCCTGCTGGTCCTTCTGCTGTGGGAGCAGATGCCACTGTTCATTCTGTGCTGACTGTGTTGCTGCCAGCAGAGAGCAGGCTCTGGACTGATTCCATTCAAATGCTTTTCCTGTATGAAAGTGAGCAGTGAAAGCAATGATGGAGGCACCGATGCAAAGGTGATTGTGTGCTGAACAGGCCCAGCACCAGCTTTCAATCCTGGCTCTTCTGCTGTGGGAGCAGAGGCCAAATGTTCGTGCTGTACTCACTGTGCTGATGGGCAGCTGAGAGCGACCACCTGAGAATTTGGATTCAAATGGACTTTTAGGTATGAAACCGAGGAGAGACTGCAATGATGGTGACACCGTTGCAAAGCTGACTGTGTGCTGAAGAGGCCCAGCACTAGCTTTCCCTGCTGGCCCTTCTGCTGTGGGAGCAGATGCCACTGTTCATTCTGTGCTGACTGTGTTGCTGCGCAGCAGAGAGCAGGCTCTGGACTGATTCCATTCAAATGCTTTTCCTGTATGAAAGTGAGCAGTGAAAGCAATGATGGAGGCACCAATGTAAAGGTGATTGTGTGCTGAACAGGTCCAGCACCAGCTTTCAATCCTGGCTCTTCTGCTGTGGGAGCAGATGCCAAACGTTTGTGCTGTACTCACTGTGCTGCTGGGCAGCTGAGAGAGACCACCTGAGAATTTGGATTCAAATGGACTTTTAGGTATGAAACCGAGGAGAGACTGCAATGATGGTGACACCGTTGCAAAGCTGCCTGTGTGCTGAAGAGGCCCAGCACCAGCTTTCCCTGCTGGTCCTTCTGCTGTGGGAGCAGATGCCAAACGTTCTATCTGGGCTGACTCTGTTGCTGCGCAGCAGAGAGCAGGCTCTGGACTGATTCCATTCAAATGCTTTTTCTGTATGAAAGTGAGCAGTGAAAGCAATGATGGAGGCACCGATGCAAAGGTGATTGTGTGCTGAACAGGCCCAGCACCAGCTTTCCCTCCTGGCTCTTCGGCTGTGAGAGCAGAGTCCAAACGTTCATTCTGTGCTGACTGCGTTGCTGCGCAGTAGAGAGCAGGCTCACGAGAGATTGCATTCAAATACTTTTCATGTATGAAAGTGAGCAGTGAAAGCAATGATGGAGGCACCGATGCAAAGGTGAGTGTGTGCTGTAGAGGCCCAGCATCATCTTTCCCTCCTGGCTCTTCTGCTGTGGGAGCAGAGGCCAAACGTTCGTGCTGTCCTCACAGTGCTGCTGGGCGGCTGAGAGTGACCACCCGAGAATTCGTATTCAAATGGACTTTTAGGTATGAAACCGAGGAGAGACTGCAATGATGGTGACACCGTTGCAAAGCTGACTTTGTGCTGAAGAGCCCCAGCACCAGATTTGCCACCTGGCTCTTCTGCTGTTGAAGCAGATGCCAAGCGTTCATTCTGTGCTGACTGTGTTGCTGCGCAGCAGAGAGCAGGCTCCGCAGAGTTTTCATTCAAATGCTTTTCATGTATGACAGTGAGCAATGAAAGCAATGATGGAGGCACCTTTGCAAAGCTGACTGTGTGCTGAAAATTCCCTGCACCAGCTTTCCCTGCTGGCTCTTCTGCTGTGGGAGTAAAGAACAAACCTTCATGCTCTACTCACTGTGCTGCTGGGGAGGCGAGAGCAAGCTCCGCAGATGTTGCATTCAAATGCACTCTTAGATATGAAAGCGAGCAGTGAGAGCAAGGATGGAGGCTCCGTTGCAAAGCTGACTGGTTGCTGAAGATCACTCGCACCAGCTTTCCCTCCTGGCTCTTCAGCTTTGGAAGCAGAGGGCAAAGGTTCGTTCTCTCCTCGCTGTGCTGCTGGGACCCCTAGAGCAAGCCCCGGAGTGGTACAATCCAAATGGACTTTCACGTATGAAAGCGAGCAGTCACAGGAATGATGGTGACACCGTTGTAAAGCTGCCTGTGTGCTGAAGAATCCCAGCACCAGCTTTCCCTCCTGGCTCTTCTGCTGTGGCAGTAAAGAACGACCGCTCATGCTCTACTCAATGGGCTGCTTGGCAGCGGAGTGCAGGCTTCAGAGAGGTTGTATTCAAATGCTCTTTTAGGTATGAAAGTGAATGGTGACTGCAATGATGATGACACACTTGAAAGCTGACTGTGAGCTGAAGAATCCCAGCATCAGCTTTCCCTCGTGGCTCTTCTGCTGTGGGAGCAGAGGCCAAACACGCATGCTCTCCTCAGTCTGTTGCTGGGCAGCAGAGTGCAGGCTCCGGAGGGGTTGCATGCAAATGCACTTTCATGTATGACAGTGAGCAGTGAAAGCAATGATGGAGGCACCGTTGTAAAGTTGCCTGTGTACTGAAGAGGCCCAGCACTAGCTTTCCCTCCTGGCTATTCTGCTGTGGGAGCAGAGGCCAAACGTTTGTGCTGTCCTCACTGTGCTGCTGGGCAGCTGAGAACGACCAGCTGAGAATTTGGATTCAAACGGACTTTTAGGTATGAAACCGAGGAGCGTTTGCAATGATGGTGACACCGTTGCAAAGCTGACAGTGTGCTGAAGAGGCCCAGCACCAGATTTGCCTCCTGACTCTTCTGCTGTGGGAGCAGAGGCGAAACATTCATTCTGAGATGACTGTGTTGCTGCGAAGCAGAGAGCAGGCTCCAGAGAGGTTGCATTCAAATGCTTTTCCTGTATGAAAGTGAGCAGTGAAAGCAATGATGGAGGCACCGATGCAAAGGTGATTGTGTGCTGAACAGGCCCAGCACCAGCTTTCCCTGGTGGCCCTTCCGCTGTGGGAGCAGGTGCCAAACGTTTATTCTGTGGTGACTTTGTTGCTGCGCGGCAGGGAGCAGGTTCTGGACTGATTGCATTCAAATGCTCTTCATGTATGACAGCGAGCAGTGAAAGCAATGGTGGAGGCACCTTTGCAAAGCTGACTGTGTGCTGAAGATTCCCAGCACCAGCTTTCCCTCCTGGATCTTCTGCTGTGGGAATAAAGAACAAACGTTCATGCTCTACTCTGTGCTGATGTGTAGGCAAGAGCAAGCTCCGCAGATGTTGCATTCAAATGCGCTCTTAGATACGACAGTGAGCAGTGAGAGCAATGACGGAGGCACCGTTGCAAAGCTGACTGTGTGCTGAAGATCAGTCACACCAGCTTTCCCTCCTGGCTCTTCAGCTTTGGAAGCAGAGGGCAAAGTTTCGTGCTCTCCTCGCTGCGGTGCTGGGCCCCTAGAGCAAGCCCCGGAGAGGTACAATTCAAATGGACTTTCACATATGAAAGTGAGCAGTTTCAGGAATGATGGTGACACCGTTGTAAGGCTGCCTGTGTGCTGAAGAATCCCAGCACCAGCTTTCCCTCGTGTCTCTTCTTCT
>NW_026641994.1:0-1222 GCF_028554395.1 Pezoporus wallicus
TCCACTGACCCCATAGACCTCCATAGACCTCCATTGACCCCATAGACCCCCATAGACATCCATTGACCCCATAGACCTCCATTGACCCCATAGACCTCCATTGGCCACCATTGACCCCATAGACCTCCATTGACCCCATAGACCCCCATAGACCTCCATTGACCCCATAGACCTCCATTGACCCCCATAGACCTCCACTGACCCCATAGACCTCCATTGATCCTATAGACCCCCATTGGCCACCATTGATCCCATAGACCTCCATTGACCCCCATAAACCTCCATTGACCCTATAGACCCCCATAGACCACCATTGACCCCCACAGACCTCCACTGACCCCCATAGACCTCCACTGACCCCCATAGACCTCCACTGACCCCATAGACCTCCATAGACCTCCATTGGCCACCATTGACCCCATAGACCTCCAGTGACACCCATAAACCTCCATTGACCCTATAGACCCCCATAGACCACCACTGACCCCCACAGACCTCCACTGACCCCATAGACCTCCACTGACCCCATAGACCTCCATTGACCCTATAGACCCCCATTGGCCACCATTGACCCCATAGAACTCAATTGACCCCCATAAACCTCCATTGACCTTATAGACCCCCACAGACCTCCATTGACCCCCATAGACCTCCATAGACCCCCCATAGACCTCCATTGACCCCATAGACCTCCATTGACCCCCATAGACCTCCATTGACCCCATAGACCTCCACTGACCCCATAGACCTCCATTGACCTCCATTGAACCCCATAGACCACCATAGACCCCCATAGACCTCCATTGACCCCATAGACCTCCATTGACCCCCATAGTTCTCCACTGACCACCCCAAAACCTCCATAAACCACCCTAAAACCTCCATCAACCCCCCCAGCCCCCCAACCCCTCCCCATAACCCTCCAAGCCTGCCCCAACTTCCCCTAAACCCCCTCGACTCCCTCCAGACCTCCCCCATAACCCCCCCAGAACTCTCCCTTAACCCCAGCAAACCCCCCCATAACCACCCCATAGCCCTCCCATAGCGCCCCCAAACCCCCCCAAACCTCTTCTAAATCCCACCCTAACGCCCCAACCCCCCCATAACCCCCCCAAACCTCTTCTGACCCCCCCAACCTCTCCTAAACCCCCCATAACCCCCCCCAAACCTCTCCTGAACCCCCCCAACATCTCCTAACCCCCCATAACCCCCCAAACCTCTC
>NW_026641995.1:0-1220 GCF_028554395.1 Pezoporus wallicus
CCCCCTTTATCCCCATCCCCCCCCTTCATCCTCATCCTCATCCCATCCCCATCCCCCTTCATCCCATCCCCCTTTATCCCCATCCCCCCTTCATCCCCCATCCTCATCCTCATCCTTATCCCCATCCTCATCCTCATCTTCATCCTCATCCCCCATTCTCACCCATCCCCCCTTCATCCCCATCCTCATCCTCATCATCCCCATCCCCCCTCATCCCCCATCCCCACCATCCCCATCCCCCTCATCCCCTCATCCCCCCATCCCCCCCTCATCCCCATCCCCTCCATCCCCATCCGTTATCCCCATCCCCTTCATCCCCATCTTCATCCCCTTCTCATCCTCACCCCCATCCCCCCATCCCATCCCCATCCCCTCATCCTATTCATCCTTATCTCCTCATCCCCATCCTCATCCCCATCCTCCTCCTTTATCCCCATCCCCCATCCCACCCTTCATCCCCATCCCCCCCCATCCCCTCCCTCCCCATCCTCTTCCTCCTCACCCCGTTTCATCCCCATCCCCCCTTCACCCCCATCCCCCTCATCCCCATCCCCTTTATCCCATCCCCATCCCCCATCCCCATCCTCTTCCTCCCACCCTCCTCCCCGTCCCCCCATTCATCCCCATCCCTTTATCCCATCCCCATCCCCCTCCCTGCCTTCATCCCCATCCCCCTCCCCCCATCCCCCTTCAACCCCCATCCTTCCCCGTCCCCATTCTCCCCCCACCCATCCTCCCATTTACACACATCCCCCCATCCACACCATCCCCCCATTCCCCCATCCCCCTCATCCCCCCACCCCCCCATCCCCCCCATTGACCCCCATTCCCCACATTCCCCCTTTTATTGACCCCCATCCCCCATTGACCCCCATCCCCCCATCCCCCCTCCCCCCCTTCACCCCCATCCCCCCCCCTTCATCCCCATCCTCCCCCCATCCCCCATCCCCCTTCCTCCCCTCCCCCTCCCTGGGAAACCCCCCCTCCCCTCCCCCAACCCAAACAAACCCCTCCCCCCCCAAAAAAAAAAAAAAAAAAAAAGACCGTGAGGGAAGCAGAAAAAACAAAAAAACCCCAAAAAAAACCAAAAAAAAACCAAAAAAAAAACAAAAAAACCCCAAAAAAACCAAAAAAACCCAAAAAAAACCAAAAAAAACAAACAAAAAAAACCAAAAAAAAACCCCCAAAAAACCCCAAAAATCCAATCCCGGAAAATTCCC
>NW_026641996.1:0-1219 GCF_028554395.1 Pezoporus wallicus
TTTTTCTCTGCCTACAGGATTAAAGAAAGGCTTTTATCTAAAAATAAAAACAGTAACAAATAGAATTGTGGACCAACATTAACTGAGAAATAACCACAGTAAGTTACCAGTTTAGAAATTCCATGGCAGTTCCTCGTTAGCAGAATAACTCCTGCAGTTAGAAGTGGCAACATTTCAACAGAGCTTGCCTTTGCGCTGCCTTTTAAATAAGGCAATACTTGGTTATATTAGAGTAATATAATGACTAATGTGTAATTACATACAGCATTGTAGGCTGGGGAGAGAGGGAGAAATATTTCCCACAATACCATTTTCCATAAAATTTCAAGGCTTTACATGGCTTGAAAGAAACATTCAGTCCCAGCTTTTCTGCGTTTCTTATGCAAAAACATTCGCTAAATTCCAACCTAATTCCACCTACAACAATGCTCAGAAGATTTTAACCCATGGGCAGGCCATGAATTCTGCCCCCCTCAGTCTCTGCACATCTCTAATACTGACAGTGTTTAAGTTGTGTGGTGTTTGGGGTTTTTTGTTGGGGTGAGGTTTTTTGTTTGTTTTTGTTTTTTGTGGTTTTCTTGTTGTTGTTTTGGTTTTTTTTTGGGGGGGGGTGGTTTTGTTTTTTTTTGTTTTTTTTTTTATAAATTTGTTATTTTTAATTATTCAATAGAGTGCCATGTTTCCAAAGCCAGTCTAGGTGGGGTGTCTGCCTATTTGTTACTTCTCCCCCATGGATTTGAGCTGGAATAAAGTGCAACCTGATGCGATGTTACTTAGTGTTGGGAAATGGCCATTTCCAATCTTGTTGAATTTGAAGGCAAGAAATTGTTTAGGACTGGGGATGTCCCAGCAGGTCTATGGCCACAGGGGTGGCTACCTTTGTGGGGCTGCAGCCTCTAGGCCTGCCAAGTTGCTTGTTAATGTGAAGTTTTCTCTGATATTTCTCCTGTGATGAAAACAGCTATTACTATCTCCCAACAGTCCTAATGCCAAACTTTACATTTTGCCTGACAAAGCCTGGTGATTAGGGGATTTGTTTGGGAAAGCCGGTCCTTTTCGGTTATCTCTAATTGCAGCAGGGAAGCAATTGCAATGACCAAAAATATCTTTTCCCCAGTCCATAATACTGCTGGGCAGTCACTCTCTGAAGAAGTGACTCATCTTGGTGCTAGAAAAACAGCTTTATAATGACTTCCTATATCAAATTGCCAACATTAAC